>NC_084632.1:21774921-21949921 GCF_033978795.1 Nerophis ophidion | reverse complement strand
ATGCTTACTTTTACCGCATACCTTTGGTAATGCAGGAGTGAGAAGAGGTTTTAAATTAATTAGCGCCCCGGCGGCAATTCAAGGAAATACATTATTATTATTACTTATTAATATCATTCCATGCTTAAATCTATAGATAAACTTATATTGGTCAATATATTTTTTTGTTTTAAAGTTGAATATTTTATGTGAAGCATTTGGAGCCTTAATTAATAAATAATAATAACATCATTGAGTTATGATTATTCCTTATTATTTTTGGAGCAAAGACCGTTTCTAAAAATTTTAAAATTATTGGGGATCAAAAATGGTCCTACTCATAAAAGTGTGAAAATAAGTCATACATTTTTTTTATTACATTCAACACTTAAGTCTTAAGATCAATTTCAGATTTATCTGTTGATTTTTTTGTTTGTTTCTTTGTTTTATGCCTTTTATAGTCAAAGAAAGCATATTTTTTTTCATTTGGCAAACACGTAATATGCAAAATTTCCCCCCAAAAATGTTTTATGTCTTTTTAGTCAAGAAAAACACTTTTTTTTTAATATGGCAAACACATACTATGCAACATTTCCCCAAAAAATATTTCAAAGTGCAATATTTGATGTGAAGTAATTGGAGGCTTGGATGAATCAAAAAATCATAACTTTGTTTTTGATTTATTATTATTGTTTGAGCAATGGCAGCTTTAAATAAAAAAATAAAAAAAGTGTGCACGTACTTAGAGTCAACACTGCAACTTTTGCTTGTTACATTTCACCTGTTGCTCTTTATTCCACTTTTTATGTGTTTTTTTTTATTCTGTATTTTCAACAGTATTTTTAGATCTGCAGGCCGTTAAAAATTAAGCTGAGGGCCGAAAATGGCCCCCAGGCCGCAATCCGGACACCACTGCTGTATATCTATAGAAGGGTCAAAGAGGGCACATTTAAAAAATATAAAAAAATTAATAATCTTGAAATAATTACTTGATGGATCTATGGAGGGTCGAATAAAAAAATAAATAAATATTTACTTAAATGTTGTATTTATTGTAAAGTACATTCAAATACATAATTATTTGTTTCATAATTTTACTAATTATTTCATGATTTGAATGATTATAAAATTCATTATTTTGTGATTTAACTAATTATTTCTCGATTTGATTAATTATTCAATGACTTAACCTTTTTCATTACTTGGCGTTCTTTATGAATTTATTTTACCCATCAAACTCCGCCTAAAAGGTCTTTGGCTTTGATATACTCGTACTTTTTCAAGAATCTGTGAAAGATATTTCAACACACAGGTTCATTAAATAATTTAATAAATAATTAGATTAGAAAAAAATCTATCACTTTGTGGAATAATTATTTGAATCATTTAATAATTAAATCAATAATTACATAATCAAAACATTAATTAAATATTTAAATTATTTATTAAACTATTAAATATTAAAATTTACTTTTATGTTAAATCAATTAATGACATGTTTGATTAACTAATATGTACTTTTATTATTTGTCTAATCTAATCTAAACTAACAGTTCCCCAATGTTGTTAATGGAAGCGTTGTGTCGGAACCTAAACAAAAGTTTTGGATTTACTTTTTAAGCTTAAAACATACATGGAAAAATGTCTGCAACTTTTGGACCAGACAGCGGACAACAAGGTAAACCTTTAGTGGGGTTTCTTTTTATAACACAGAAATTTAAAAATAGAAACAGATGATGTGCAATTGCTGCTTGCTAGGGCCTACTTGTCGGTTGTAAAACAAGTAAAACAACATTTGTTTTCCAAACTACATTATGGGCAACTTTGCATGCAAAAAAAGCAAAATGTTTACATTTGTTGAAGATATTGCTTACTTACTTTTTCCAGATTTCTTGTTTGCTTCCGTGCTAGGCTTACAGTAGCAATCGTATGAAAGCTTTGTTCCTTCAGAAACCACATTCACACAATTTGCACTTTCAGTTGTCCATTTCATTTCAATGGATTCATTAGTCGGGTGAGGAGTTTCAATTTGTATATTAAGATCTGTGGAAGCACAACAAACATTTCTCACACTGAAAAGCATATTTTCGCCAAGTCTGCTTGAATTTACGGAGGCGTATTTCAACATACCGCAGTCAATCCTGACCGGGAGAAGCTTTAGTTTTTTTTTAGTGGTATTGTGCTCCATGATGTGACCAGTACAGATGTAGTTGGTGAAGGGTTCAAGATCAGACACATTTGTGGTTTTGTTGGAAGCATCTGAGGAGACACAAGTAAGACAGGCTTCTCACGATCCTTTTTGCACAACCAGCAGTTTTGGATGCCTGTGCTCGGGATTTTTGCAGTCTGGCTAAGCTGTGACGTCACAGCGATGTGGACGTTGTTATTTGGACAGTAAGTAAAACTCGCAACCAGAAAGACAAGCTAAAACGGGCCGGGAGGAAACACAGAAAAGGTAGGACATAACACTGACATGCAGTGGCATAAAACCTGCTAAAAGCCCTCTCTGAGTCTGAAGTGTGTAGGTGTACCTAATGTTGTGACCGGGTGAATCTATATGATGTTTATGAAGTTATTTTCAACCGTGTCTGAAAAAAAAAAAATAGCGGTGACGACGTCAAGATTTATTTAAACAGTGTACATTTTCAAAAGGTAAATTATGATAATTTTGGAGAGGGTGGGGTGTGGTTTCATTCGCAATTTGGGAACGTCTCCACAAACTAACATCTTGCGGATGTACGCAGAAAGTAGGTCAAAAGTGTGACTGTGGAGCAAAATTCACGCAAAATTTACACCAAAGCATATCCAGTACATATTATCCAGACTACAAGGAAAGTGTGTCAAATGAAGATTAAAATCATCACGCGAAAATTATTTTTTATTGATTTGACGCCTTTTAACACACTTGTTATGCCAGAGAATAAGAAGACAGAGCAGGACGTTTTTTTAACCTTTATTTACCTAGGAAAGTCTCATTAAGATTAACAATCTCTGTTTCAAGGGAGTCCTGCACGTTAATTCTCCCGTGTAGGTGCCACTGGGAGCAAGGTGGGTGAAATGTCTTGCCCAAGACAGAATGTCCGTGATTGGGATGGCGGAACCCCGGTCCGAACCTGCAACCCTCAAGTTGCTGGCACGGCTGCTCTACCATTCGAGCCACGCCGGTCCCAATCTCGGCGTTGCCAACTGCGTAATCAGAGCTCTATGGAATGGATACAGAGGGACCTCAGGATACCAGTGCCCCAGTTTTTTTGGATACAAGCTGACTCTTGACTTGTTATTTTATTCTGGTTACCAGCCTCTTTATCTCTAATTGGGGTGGAAAATGCCACAGTGAACCCCATAAGATGTAACCAAAACATCTGGTTGTATTTGCTAGTAGTAATGGTAAATATTGCCTCAGTGAGTGTGTGGCACACTCACTGGCTGTTTTGACACTGCACTGTGTTAGAATAATTATGTATATATTATCACACAACTCTTATGCTCAAGGGCCGTTGCTATAGTTATGATTAATTGTGCTGAAGTGGTATTTTTCTTTGTCTGTGCAAAGCTGGCAATCCAAAAGATTGCAAGCCAGTCTGGTATCAGTGTCTGTGTCCAGGAACGGCCTGCTGACTGCCAAGGCCGAACACCGCCGTGACGCAGACAGAGCAGAGACAAAGCGATATCACCAGTGTCAACACATTTGCAGTTCTTGTATAATCATATATTGTGTCTAACTGGAGCTGTGGAGATTACCCCCTTCCCTAAGCGACAGCTTCAGTGATGTAACCAGGGACTTCCCAAATAAATAGAGGAAGCACGTGGGCTTTAGAGCAAAGTTCTGATCTGTAACTAGAGCAGAGCCCAAATAACGTCTTTCCTCAATCTGTCTCTCCATGATTCCTTGCTTCTTGTCTGTTTTAATAGATGTCATCAGTGTTTGAACCTGACAACTGACACTGTGTTGATGTTTCATAACGGTCATCCGCCATGTGATAGATTAAAAAAATGTCACTACATTTGACCTGCAGATAAATCTGAAGTAAACCAGCTGGTTTGAATCCAGCTTTCATCATCTTCGTCACTGCTGTTGTGTCCCTGGGAAAGACACTTCACCCACATTGCCACCCACTCGTGTAAATGTAACATAAATATAGAAAATTGATTCCTCAATGGGCTTCACGGTGGGAGAGGGGTTAGTGCGTCTGCCTCACAATACGAAGGTCCTGCAGTCCTGGGTTCAAATCCAGGCTCGGGATCTTTCTGTGTGGAGTTTGCATGTTCTCCCCGTGAATGCGTGGGTTCCCTCCGGGTACTCCGGCTTCCTCCCACTTCCAAAAAGACATGCACCTGGGGATAGGTTGATTGGCAACACTAAATTGGCCCTAGTGTGTGAATGTAAGTGTGAATGTTGTCTGTCGATCTGTGTTGGCCCTGCGATGAGGTGGTGACTTGTCCAGGGTGTACCCCGCCTTCCGCCCGATTGTAGCTGAGATAGGCGCCAGCGCCCCCCGCGACCCCAAAAGGGAATAAGCGGTAGGAAATGGATGGATGGATTCCTCAATGTAGAGCGCTTAGAGTCACTAGAGACAAAGCGTTGTAGAAATATAAATCACATTATGTAATGTGATTCATATTTATACAACGCTTTTTCTAAATATTTTTTGTTTCTAAGTAATAGTTGTGCAGAAAAGAATATGAAATGCGCAACTCCGGTCCATGAGCCAAATAGTAAACAAGAAAAATATAACATTTACCTTATTTGCCACCATAATAACTAAATGATTCCACAATACGAAATGTTTCAGTACAATTTATTTTTTTCATTATTAATTTCTGTATTTATTATTGTATTTTTTATTAACAATTATTGAGGTTTTTTTTGTTTGTTTAATTTAGATGGATGATGGTGATGAATACCAATAAATACGCCACTCCTCCGACTTCATTTAGTACAAGCTGTCACTCGTGAAAAACTTTCTGATGAGCACATTATGTTGTTTTGCCTTCAAATGACAAAGCAGTTGTATTGGTCCCTTTTCTTAAAGTGACACACAAACAGAGGCTTCAAGGGACACAGTATCCCTCCTTTTGTTTCATAATACATCTGTGCTTCAGTTTAGTTTGACCTACCACTATTTGCTAACAATAACATATTGCTAGAGATTAACATGAGTTTGTTTGTCCAAACATAGGATTGGAAAAGTGGATGATATTCATTGAATTAAAGAAATACATCTTCAAAGAACATGACTAACTGTGTAGCCAACTCGCTGAAGCGGCTCAAGCGTATCACTGCTAGTCTTCCCCATACTAAAGCAGAATGTTAAGATAATGTTTCATTATCATGAAAATATGAAAAAGCTGTGGATGGTGTGTTTGACGAAAAAGCAGCCGTAGGGACATACCGTAGAAATCCACTCTCCAAGGCAAATGCGGTACATTATTGTTACATTCTTTCATAAAATTACTGTTTTGATAAAAGTACTTGTTTTTATACAATAATTCTCATCTAAAAGTTTATTCTAATTTTCAAAATGCATGTTACATGTTAAAGTTGTTCTGTTTTGGCCAACCATGAAATAATTTGTTTTTATTTAATTTCAACGGGCGGCACTGTTTTGTAAGTTTGACAGCTGATTAACCTTCATATCAATAAGTCAATGTATGGTTTACGATCTATCCATCCATCGAAGAGGAAGTCCATAACATGGTGCCAAAGAAACAAACATTACATTCACAATTGTTTCAGCTCATCATACATCTAATACAGTGTGTTTTAACTATAGGGGTCACGCGTGTACCATAGAGCAGTGGTTCTCAAATAGGGGTACGCGTACCCCTGGGGTACTTGAAGGTATGCCAAAGGGTACGTGAGATTTTTTTTGAATATTCTGAAAACAAAATGTAATATTTAAGTTGATTTAATTTATTTTACTTATGTCCTCTGTGTATTCAATTTATATTTGCATGTCTCATGGCACATTGTCTGCATGTAATATTGGCTGCAACGATTCAAAAATCCTTTATAAATATATTTATTGAATAATACTTCAACAAAATATGAATGTATGTTCATGAACTGTGAAAAGAAATGCAACAATGCAATATTCAGTGTTGACAACTAGATTTTTGTGTGGACACGTTCCATAAATATTGATGTTAAAGATTTCTTTTTTTTGTAAAGAAATACTTAGAATTAAGTTCATGAATCCAGATGGATCTCTATTACAATCCCCAAAGAGGGCACTCTAAATTGATGATTACCTCTATGTGTAGAAAATCTTTATTTATAATTGTATCATTTGTTTATTTTTCAACAAGTTTTTAGTTATTTTCATATCTTTTTTTCCAAATAGTTCAAGAAAGACCACTACAAATGAGCAATATTATGCACCGTTATACAATTGAATAAATTAGAAACTTATGACATAGTGCTGTATTTTACTTCTTTATCTCTTTTTTTCAAACAAAAATGCTTTGCTCTGATTAGGGGGTACTTAAAAAAAAAAATTCACAGGGGGTACATCGCTGAAAAAAGGTTGAGAACCACTGCCCAAGAGGGCTGACAAAAAATATGTATTTTTCTCGGCGGTGGTCTTTATGGTCCACAGCGGTATTCAGTTGTAATACACTTTTCCACCACTTGTGGCAGTAATGTACAGAGGAAGTCTGGAGTTAAAGTGGAGAAGAAGTTTCCTTAAGAAAATAAGACTAAAGTGGTGAAGCTGTGTATCATTTGCACTTTAATTCTAATGGCAGTTTAGTTAAAAACATTATTTATATTAAAGGCCTACTAAAATTAGATTTTTTTATTCAAACGGGGATAGCAGTTCCATTCTATGTGTCATACTTGATCATTTCGCGGTATTTTCCATATTTTTGCTGAGAGGATTTAGTAGAGAACATTTACCATAAAGTTTGCAACTTTTGGTCGCTAATAAAAAAAGCCTTGCCTGTACTGGAAGTACATTTGACCTGCAGATAAACCGGGTTGTAGGGCTCCTCACATCCTCACATTGTTTACAATGATAGCCAGCAGCAGCTAGAGCTATTCGGACCGAGAAAGCGACAATTCCCCCATTAATTTGAGCGAGGATGAAAGATTCGTGGATGAAGAAATTTAGAGTTGAAGGACTACAAAAAAAAAAGGTTACAAAAAAAAGTTTAAAAAAAAAAGGCGATCGCAGTGGGAGCGATTCAGATGTTTTTAGACACATTTACTAGGATAATTCTGGAGAATCCCTTATCTGTTATTGTGTTGCTAGTGTTTTAGTGAGATTAAATAGTACCTGATAATCGGAGGGGTGTGGCTACGGGTGTGTTGACGCCAGTGTCTGAGGGAAGTCACGGCAGCTGCAGCAGGACGGAAGCTCCGCTGATGTCTCCAGTAAGAGACGACTTATTACCACAATTTTCTCACTGAAAACTGACGGTTGACATGTAGTCGGGATCCATGTTCGCTTGACTGCTCTGATCCATAATAAAGCTTCATCTTCGGGAATTTTAAACAAGGAAACACCGTCTGTGTTTTTGTGGCTGAAGGCTAAAAGCTTCCCATCTTTCTACTTTGACTCAGCAACACAGATGTCCAGAATACTTTATAATCATGCGATTAAAACAAACTACTTATAGCCTGGATCGGGTTGGAAAATAATGTCCGCTACAACTGGTGATGTCAAACGCACGCGTTATCATACCGCGACGTTTTCAACACGAAACTTCGCGGGAAATTTAAAATTGAAATTTAGTGAACTAAAAAGACCGTATTGGCATGTGTTCCAATGTTAATATTTCATCATTGATATATAAACCTTCAGACTGCGTGGCCGGTAGTAGTGGGTTTCAGTAGGCCTTTAATTTAGTAAGAAATAATGTATTTTAGCACTGTGTAATTGTATGAACATTAAATTTTTCCTCAGTGTTTATATTTGATTACTATTTATTTACTTTAAGCCTTGATAATAATCTTTGTGAATAACACATTTTCCTATCATTCGGACAAGGTTCATCCTGTTAAACTGTAAGTAAATGAGGTTGGATATAGTTATTGAATATGATTAAAATCAAGGGTAAGATTACTAAGTCAGCGTTAACATTTGAGTGGGTCCCGGGCCCCTCTGTTGTGGAAAAGTTGGTCCAAAAGGTTAAGAACTCCTGATCCAATACATACATCTATCTAATCAGCAAAGGTTGAATTGAGGCAACCAGACGTGTTTAGTCAATAACGTCAACAAAACTCACATTTGTGCATTCATGCACAACATTAAAAGTTTGGTGGACAAAATGAGACGGAAAAAGTGGCATAAAACACGTCCTCGAAAGTCGGAGAAAGTTGTACATGTAAATAAACTAGGGTGAGTTCAAGGTAGGACTGGGCGTATCGATACTTAGTGAGTATCGGATCCTATCGATACTGGCGTGACCAAATTAAGCGAATCACTCCGATTTAAAAAAAAAAATGTGAGCGCAGCGCTCCTCACCACTCCACCCTCCTCCCTAGTGATGGGCCGCGAACGAGATTTAAAAACACTTTAAAAATTCATCTTCAACCCAAAATAAAATAAAATAAGTACAATTAACATGACGTTTGGTGCGTTCGCGCACACACATCAGTATAATTCGCTCCGAGGTTCACTCGGACACGCACACACACACGCGTTCGTTTCCAGTGCGACTTAATGTCTTGGTTGTAAACTGCAAAGTATTTTATTGCACTAAAATAACGATAAGAATTTCTCAGTTCTTTTGTTTTGTGTTCATTTTTGCAACTGTTTAATAACTAGTGTTTTCTTTTTTACTTAAGTTATTGTGTGTTGTGAGGCGACTAGCCAAGTTCAGTATTTGTTTTCACCTTATTTGCACTACTTACTTTATTGTTATTGATATTATTACTTTTTGATTTGAATTTCTCAGTTCTTTTGTTTTGTGTTCATGTTTACAACTTTGTTCAATAACTAGAGTTTTGTTATTTACCTTAAGTGTTTGTGTGTTTTGAGGCGACAAGCCAGGTTCAGTAGTTGTTTGCACCTTATTTGCTTTACTTTATTGCTATTGATATTACTTTTGTAATAAATATTTAATTTTTTGACTTATATCGTTTTCCTGTGTTGTATTATTATCATATTCAAAAAATAAAGGCAAAAGTACAAATTTGTTTTTCCAAAGTATCGATACCCCGAAGTCCCCCCCCCCCCCCCAATCAGATGACGACACTTTCGGTATCGGTATCGGCAATACTGGCTGGTATCGGATCGGATCGGTATCAATACCCAAATTTGCGATATTGCCCACCCCTAGTTCAAGCACCGCCAAAATTAGTAGGACAAAACGGCGCTCGCCAAATACTCGAATCAGTGAAGCATGTTTAATACAAACAGTGTGCTTTATAACAATTAGGGAGGTTTGTTTCATGTGTGTCCTCCTACAGAAACTATATTAAAACAAAAAATGTATTTTTTATATTTTTTTCCTTTCATATTTTTCCCATTTTTTCATACATTTTTGAAAAAGCGGGTTGCAGACCCCCGTCTTAGACATTCCTAATGGGAGTCAAGCAAACCTTAATTTTGTTAATTTATTTTTATCTTCATATTTATGACGTCATTTATTTATTTATTTTCATAGGTAAATGTGATTGGTGCCCCGGTTCAACATCCCCACTTGAATTACTTACCCACACAGGAGTAAAGAGTGGAGTGATTGGTGCATTTTGGGGGTAAATGTGCTGTGATGTTCATAGGAAGTGTGGAGGTATAATCCTGTTTTATATTCTCTTTCATCAAAAAAACATCTGTAAAACGAGAAACACATCAAGTTGTTGAGGGTGAAATGACGTACCTTTCAAAATGCCGCACAGTACCTGCACTGAAGAACGTTGTCAAATTGTAAGAGGTGCAATTTTTTGCAATGTTGAAGTGCGTTGTGAGTCGAGAGCAAATGTCACTGAAGGCCGGGCTGATGCACACTTCATTTCCTTTAAATTTAACACTAGAATTCTTGGGGCTGACAGTGAAGTGCTGATATCCCATTCAGAATACACCGAAAGACAGCCATCCGAGGTGTTATGGTGGGTTTCCTTTTGACCTATAACGAGCATGTACAGTAATTAATTATGGTTACAGTCTATTTGTCAAGCATACAATTACAATATGATACATCACATATTTCCAGTTTCTCATTACATGACCAAACAGGAGTCGGAAGAAGCAAAGCTCATTTGATCCTACCCCTTTTTCCAATTCATAGCCATTTCTAACACAATTGTTTGTCCACTTTGTGTAACCGAAACATATTAAATAAATAATAACGGTTATCATGGATCAATAGTTTTATTCCTTTGCAAACACTTTTTAGTTCGAACAGTTTACTAAATTGAGTAATATTAGTACATTGTTTAACTTATTTGCTTAATCCATTCCATGTTGTAAATACACATAGTGATAAACTAAAGGTTTTAAGTGTTGCACGTGCATACAAATGTTTTAAGTTACATTTTCCCCAAAGTTGTATTTCTCCACTTTTGTTAAGAACATTTGTTGAACATTCTTTGGTAGCAGGTTATAGTTTGCTTTGTACATAATTTTAGCTCTTTGCAAATGCACCAAATCATTTAATTTCAATATTTTGGATTCAATAAATTAAGGGTTTAAATCTTCTCTATAACTGACATTGTGTATTATTTTGTAAGATACTTAGTGAACTAAGCATACTTTTGTAGTTCTTTCCGCATATGTGTACACAATAACTCAGATATGGTAACACGTACGAGCAATTAAAATATGGAGAGATTTTTGTTCCAGAACATATATTGCTTTATTTTTTTTTAAAGTATTTATTGCCAATTTATGTCATATTTATATTTTTTATATGATATTTAAAGATCACACACACACATATATATATGTATATAAATACACATATTTATACACATACATACATATATATATATATATATATATATATATATATATATATATATATATATATATATATATATATACAACATACATACATATAAAATATATATACATATATATACAAACATATATACATACATACATATATATATACACATACATATATATACATATATACACACATATATATACACATACATATATATATACATATACACACATATATATACACATACATACATACATACATATAATGACATATATATAAACATATATATATACATACATATATATAAACATACATATACACACATATATATATATATACATACATATATACACACATACATACATACATATATATATAAATATATATATACACACACACATATATATATATTCACACACACACGTATATATATACACATATATAAATATATACACACATACATATACACTTACATATATACATACATACATATATATACATACATACATATGCATATATATATACATATATACATACATCTATATACACACACATATATATAGATATACACACATATATATATATACATGTATTTTTACATACATATACACACACATATATATACACACACACACACGTGTGTATATATAATATATATATATATATATTATATATATATATATATATATATATATATATAAACCCCTTTTCCATATGAGTTGGGAAATTGTGTTAGAAGTTATTATAAACAGAATACAATTATTTGCAAATCCTTTTCAACCCATATTCAATTGAATGCGCTATAAAAACAAGATATTTGATGTTCAAACTCATAAACTTTTTTTCTTTTTGCAAATAATAATTAACTTAGAATTTCATGGCTGCAACACGTGCCAAAGTACTTGGGAAAGGTCATGTTCACCACTGTGTTACATCACCCTTTCTTTTAACAACACTCAATTAACGTTTGGGAACTGAGGAAACTAATTGTTGAAGTTTTGAAAGTGGAATTCTTTACTATTCTTGCTTGATGTACAGCTTAAGTTGTTCAACATTACGGGGTCTTGTTGTTGTATTTTACGCTTCATAATGCACCACACATTTTTGACAGGAGACATGTCTGGACTGCAGGGGGGCCAGGAAAATACCCGCACTCTTTTACTACGAAGCCACGCTGTTGTAACACATGGCTTTTGAACTTTGCGCCTATAACAATCCGGATGGTTATCTTCCTCTTTGTTCCGGAGGACACCACATTCACAGTTTCCAAATATAATTTGAAATGTAGACTCGTCAGACCACAGAAAACTTTTCCACTTTGCATTAGTCTATCTTAGATGAGCTCGGGCAGAGCGAAAGCCGGCGGCATTCCTGTGTGTTGTTGATAAATGGCTTTCGCTTTGAATAGTAGAGTTTTAAATTGCACTTGAAGATTTTGCGACCAACTGTAGTTACTGACAGTGGTTTTATGACGTGTTCTTGAGCCCATGTGATGATATCCTTTACACACTGATGTCGGTTTTTGATGCAGTACCGCCTGAGGGATCAAAGTTCCACAATATCCTCGCTTACGTGCAGTGATTTCTCCAGATTCTCTGAACCTTTTGATGATTTTACGGACCGTAGATGGTAAAATCCCTAAATTCCATGCAATAGCTCGTTGAGAAATGTTGTTATAAAACTGTTCAACAATTTGCTTACACATTGGTGACCCTCGCCCCATCATTGTTTGTGAATTACTTAGCATTTCAGGGAAGCTGCTTTTATACCCAACCATGGCACCCACCTGTTCCCAATTAGCCTGCACACCTGTGGTTTGTTCCAAATAAGTGTTTGATGAGCATTCCTCAACTTTATCAGTATTTATTGCCACCTTTCCCAACTTCTTTTTCACGTGTTGCTGGCATCAAATTCTAAAGGTAATGATTATTTGCAAAAAAAAAAAAAAAAGTATCAGTTTGAACATCAAATATGTTGTCTTTGTAGCATATTCAACTGAATATGGGTTGAAAATGATTTGCAAATCATTGTATTCCGTTTATATTTCAATCTAACACAATTTTCCAACTCATATTGAAACGGGGTTTGTATATACACATACACACACACACACACACATATATATATATATATATATATATATACACACACACACACACACACATGTATACACACATATATATATATATATATACATACATATACACACATACATACATATACACACATATACATATACATACATATACACATATATATATACACACACATATATATATATATATATATATATATACAGTGAAGAAAATAAGTATTTGAATACCCTGCTATTTTGCAAGTTCTCCCACTTAGAAATCATGGAGGGGTCTGAAATTTTCACGTTAGGTGCATGTCCACTGTATGAGAGATAAACTAAAAAGAAAAATACAGAAATCACAATGTATGATTTTTTAACAATTTATTTGTGTGATAAAGCTGGAAATAAGTATTTGAACACCAACATTAATATTTGGTACAGTAGCCTTTGTTTGCAATTACGGAGGTCACACGTCTTCTATAGTTCTTCACAAGGTTTGCACAAACTGCAGGAGGGATTTTGGCCCACTCCTCCACATAGATCTTCTCTAGATCAGTCAGGTTTCTGGGCTGTCGCTGAGTAACGCAAACTTTCAGCTCCCTCCGAAGATTTTCAATTGGATTTAGGTTTGGAGACTGGCTAGGCCACTCTAGAACCTTGATATGGTTCTTACGAAGCCACTTCTTGATTTTCCAGGCTGTGTGCTTTGGGTCATTATTATGTTGGAAGATCCAGCCATGACTCATCTTCAATGACTTGACTGAGGGAAGGATGTTTTTGGCCAAAATCTCACATAGATGGCTGCAGTCATCCTCTCCTTAATACAGTACAGTCATCCTGTGACATGAGCAGAAAAACATCCCCAAAGCATGATGCTACCACCCCCATGCTTCACAGTAGGGATGGTGTTCTTGGGAAGGTACGCATCAATCTTCTTTCTCCAAACACGCATAGTGGAATTATGACCAAAAGGTAAATTTTGGTCTCATCTGTCCACAAAACTTTCTCTCATGACTCCTCTGGATCATCCAAATGGTCATTGGCAAACTTAAGACGGGCTTTAACATGTGCTGGTTTAAGCAGGGGAACCTTCCGTGCCATGCATGATTTCAAACCATGACGTCTTAGTGTATTACCAACAGTGACCGTTGAAACAGTGGTCCCAGCTCTTTTCAGGTCATTGACAAAGTCCTGTCGTGTAGTCCTGGGCTGATTCCTCACCTTTCGTAGCATCATTGAGACCCCAGGAGGTGATATCTTGCATGGGGCTCCACTCCGATTGAGATTGACAGTCATGTTTCGCTTCTTCCATTGTCTAATGATTGCTCCAAAAGTGGACCTTTTTTCACCAAGCTGCTTGGCAATTTCTCCAGAGCCCTTTCCATCCTTGTGGAGTTGTACAATTTTGTCTCTGGTGTCTTTGGACAGCTCTTTGCTCTTAGCCATGCTGAATGTTTGGGTCTTACTGCTTGTATGGGGTGGACAGGTGTCTTTATGCAGCTAACGACCTCACACAGGTGCCTCTGATTCAGGATAATACAGTGGAGTGGAAGGGGACTTTTAAAGGCGGACTAACAGGTCTTTGAGGGTCAGAATTTTAGCTGATAGACAGGTGTTCAAATACCTATTTTCAGCTGTATCGCACGAATAAATTGTTAAAAAGTCATAGATTGTGATTTCCAGATTTTTCTTTTTAGGTTATCTCTCATACAGTGGACATGCACCTACCGTGAAAATTTCAGACCCCTCCATGATTTCTGAGTGGGAGAACTTGCAAAATAGCAGGGTGGTCAAATACTTTTGTTCTTGACTATATATATATATATATATATATATATATATAAGGAATAGGGCGAGGAGCTCTGTCATTCGGGAGGAGCTCAGAGTAAAGCCGCTGCTCCTCCACACAGAAGCCAGTGAGGTGCTTCGGGCATCTGGTCAGGATGCCACCCGGACGCCTCCCACATCTGACCGGTAGGAGGCCACGGGGAAGACCCAGGACATGTTGGGAAGACAATGTCTCCCAGTTGCCCTGGGAACGCCTCGGGTTATATATATATATATATATATATATATATATATATATATATATATATATATATATATATATATATATATATATATATATATATATACACACACACACACACACACACACACACACACACACACATATTTACATTATACATATATATTTTTGGAAAATAAATGTAAATAGTTCTGAATTTTCCGCATCACTTATGATAGAAATCTACAGAGCAATTAAGAACACATACAAATTATGCAGTACTAAAAAAATTATACATTGAAATGTGATTTGTTTTCCTCTGTCAATGTCTACGCTGTCTTTTGGTATTTGTGTGACTTTCTCTTCAACATAATTTTATTTCAAGGATGGTCTGTTTTTGTTAAACCATCTCTTTAATGTATCAATTTATCTTGTTGTTATTTGTATTAGCGTCTGTGTGTTTTCTTCGGAACAAAACGCAATCTTGTCATCTACAAATAATACTACATTTAAATCCTTTATAAATTTACAAATGTCAATTATGACTAGATTGAACCATTTTGGTCCGAGGAATGATCCTTGGGGGACACCGCAAAATACAACACCAGTGAGCAGTAGAGATAAGTTTGACACAAAATACAAAAACACAACAGTCCTTTCTACTCACTCATTTCCTTAGTAAAGGTCTTCTGTATAGGATTTGTGAAGTTACAACCAGTTCCTTGTTCTTCGTTCTTGTCATTGTGATAATTGACGATGTGCTCATATTCCGTGCAGGGTTTCAGATTCAGGATGTTGACCGATGTGGTGTTAGAGTGTTTTGTCAGCGCCTGGCCGTCCTCGGTCAAAACAATCTTGTACACGCCAGTGGCAGAGCTTTTGATGTTGAACATGAACCCAAATGGTATCGGTGTAACACTGTAGGAACCTGAACGACAAAAACACACCAATTTGAATCTTCTTTGCCTGAACTTCAACAGATTTTGTCAAATTAAATGATACTCACACTGGATTGGGGCAGACGCTGTAAATTGATTGATAGAAGACAAGGACAAGATCAGCGCATCTTCATAAAGGATCCAAAGGACTCATTCAAAATAAAAAAACAACTCACCGTTTGTAACGTTAACGTTATTGGACATCGGAGTGACAATTGCTGGAGAGGTTGTTGTGCTGCTGTTTGAAACCTTTGAGTCTGAATGGGTTACATTTCGTCAGATTATCTAATAACTAAAACACACAATGAAAATCTTATTCTTACACTTGAATGGATGACAATTTTTTGACATTAGACAGGCTGTAGAAAATCATTCAAGAGGGTTCAATTTGTGCGTCGCTCTAAGCACCTGAGCGCGTTTATTCAATTGCAGAATGAAATGATCAGAGAGATTCCTCCTCTTAGTCATCCACAATCTTTGTCTCTGTGGGTGGAGGCGGGACGGCTAGTTTACACACTCAGGATGCACGGACAAAGCCTCACTTGTCGCTGCTCGATAGCAGGCTAACAAGGATTAATCTGCTTAGAAAAATATTTGATTTGTATTATGATGCTTTGATTTACTGTTTAATGAGTGTAACTAATAAAAAGATATCAACTTGGACCGCATGGGGGTTTGGAATTTTTTAATAAGTGGACATAATTACGCTCAGTCACTGCAAAAATTAGGAGGGTTATGGTTTAATTTATTTTGAACAGGTAGACAGATACTATATGATGCATTATTGCACTATATAATCTAAATATTCAAATATATCTTTACAAATTTTTCAAAAAGGAGTGAGAAGAAGCAACACTTATTTATTCTTGTCCATTTTTCAATTCATAGCATTTTGCAATTTTTACCCAATTTGAGAGAAATTAGCAGAGAAATCCCCAGCGCTCACTGTTTATTAGTAAGAGAGCCAAACTGTGATTAGGTGGCAGATATATATTTTCAAGGCCATTTTCAAGAAGGAAATTTAAAGAGAAATTAGATCTCGTGAGACGAGGTCAGCTGAACCCAGAAGCTAGCGAAGCTGTACCGTCGTTGAGAGGGTTTGCCCGCCACTTTCACTCGAACCAACCAACAACAAGCGGTACCACTGGCTTGTACGGCTTCAGATGGGTGATACAAATTTTAAGTTAAAATATTTAAGAACTTTATTTTTTCACGTTTAATATGTTTTTACAATTAGTCTAATCTTGATAGTTGCACATAGGGTAAGATATATTTTAATTTCTTCAGGTTTGTCGATATTTAAATGCACTAAAAAATAGCCCGTTTTGTACACTGTTGAGGGGATTGAATGCGTAGTAGTGCACAAATGTGTTTCAGTATGAATATTTAAAAATTTATTAATTTAAGTTAGTAGTATTATCATACGGGTTTTGTTAAGACAATTTCAATGATGTAGGTATCATTCCCCTGTGATAAATATTAAAAAAAAGTTATGAACATTTTAACCTGGTGAAAATGCACTAATCATTAATCACTAATCAACCTTTACATTACAAAGTCAATAGTGGTCATGATTTTAGGTGTGACCTGTGTGTTAAAAAAGTCATGGCTTTCTTGATGTTTGATTTTGAAATTGTTGGAAAGCTTGTTAAACAACCTAAAAGAAAAATAGGTGTCAACGATCAGGTCTATTTTTAATTGATCAGATTCATGAAATTAACTTAGGAAGTGACAGAAAATCTGAGTAAACAAGGTTTGCTAGACTCGACTCATGACTCAATTTACTCACTGTAACACTTTGCAGAGTCGTGTATAGAGACAGTATTGACAACTAAAAGAGAGGCGCCATGTTTGCTACCTAAAAACGTGTGTGGCTGTGCCCGGAAGCATGCAAATGAGTCGTTCTGATGTTAGGTTTCCTGACTAAATAAACCAAAATAATATGTCTAAAAATAGTTCTAAATGTAGCTGAGATAGGCGCCAGTGCCCCCCGCGACCCCGAAAGGGAATAAGCGGTAGAAAATGGATGGATGGATACTCCAGCTCATAAACTTACAATAAGACAAAGGCAACTGCATGTATGTAAAGTAACTATATATATATATATATATATATATTAATATAATACATTAATATAATTAGATATTAGGAGTATGTAAAAGTTGGACTCATACCTTGTTTACTTCCGTGACAATCTCCTTAAAGTTTCAAAAATACCAAGCAGCTAAAATGCGCCAAACATTAATAATTGCTGAAATAGTACTTTGCATTTTTCACATCATACTTTGTAATATATTTATGGTCATTCTGAATTTGTTTATGGTGCATGGACGTTTTTTTGGTTTATCATACCCACATATTGTGTTATACTGTGTTTTGTGTGACCATGTCTTTTGGATTTTTTTTTTTTTTTTTTTTCGCACCAGGACTAGGGGAAGTTGTTTGCATTGGGTAATATAAGTGTATGCTGCACAGTAATTTATTCTAAGCATGCCAACTAAATTAATCATCTTTACCACAAAATTGAGATAAGGCAGAAGTAGACAATTTGATTTTAAAATGGAATAGAAATGATGCTTTATTAAACTCACGTCTCGTGGGCCAAATTGAAGACACATGGCCCACGGGCCATTGTTTGGACACCCCTGAATTAAGGTATGTAAATAAACAACGTACTTATTAATAAGTAACTAATAAATAACTAATTTCACTAAATACATATCTGTGGCTGTGCGACTAATATATGGAAAAATAACTTTTTCTTCAAAAATTTAATGGGTGCGGCTTATATCCCCGTGTGTTATCGTCCGGAAAATGTGGTAATTCACCAAACCCCGAAAGGGACAAGCGATAAGAAATGGATGGATGGATGGATGGATAGGTCATGTTTACACAGCAAACACCCTTCAATTCAAATAAATGTAAAATGAGGAAGTGCGGCTTCAAACCGATTCGTAACTTGGCGCCCTGTAGTCACATGAGTGCTTTTGAACCAATCATTGAGGAGATTGCTTAAAAACGGGTTGTCCTCTCCATACACAACTCTGACCGATTAAAGTCTAGCAACCAGGTTATTTGCTAATGTTGAGTGTGTACAAAAGCTATGCAATAGCATAGCAAAAGACACGGACATAAAAAAACTATTTTGAATAGGGTGAATTGTCACTCACCTGTTGTGGTTTGACCTGGAAAAAGAAATGGAGAAAGAGAAACTATTCATTAAGAATACTTGGCGCCCTGTAGTCACATGAGTGCTTTTGAACCAATCATTGAGGAGATTGCTCAAAAACGGGTTGTCCTCCCTATACACAACTCTGACCGATTAAAGTCTAGCAACCAGGTTATTTGCTAATGTTGAGTGTGTACAAAAGCTATGCAATATCATAGCAAAAGACACCGACATAAAAAAACTATTTTGAATAGGGTGAATTGTCACTCACCTGTTGTGTTTTGACCTGGAAAAAGAAATGGAGAAAGAGAAAGTATTAATTAAGAATACTTGGCGCCCTGTAGTCACATGAGTGCTTTGAGCCAATCATTGAGGAAATTTCTTAAAAACGGGTTGTCCTCTCTATACACAACTCTGACCGATTAAAGTCTAGCAACCAGGTTATGTGCTAATGTTGAGTGTGTACAAAAGCTATGCAATATCATAGCAAAAGACATCGACATAAAAAAACTATTTTGAATAGGGTGAATTGTCACTCACCTGTTGTGAATTCACCTGGAAAAAGAAATGGAGAAAGAGAAAGTATTAATTAAGAATACTTGGCGCCCTGTAGTCACATGAGTGCTTTGAACCAATCATTGAGGACATTTCTTAAAAACGGGTTGTCCTCTCTATACACAACTCTGACCGATTAAAGTCTAGCAACCAGGTTATGTGCTAATGTTGAGTGTGTACAAAAGCTATACAATAGCATAGCAAAAGACACCGACATAAAAAAACTATTTTGAATAGGGTGAATTGTCACTCACCTGTTGTGGTTTGACCTGGAAAAAGAAATGGAGAAAGAGAAAGTATTAATTAAGAATACTTGGCGCCCTGTAGTCACATGAGTGCTTTGAGCCAATCATTGAGGAAATTTCTTAAAAACGGGTTGTCCTCTCTATACACATCTCTGACCGATTAAAGTCTAGCAACCAGGTTATGTGCTAATGTTGAGTGTGTACAAAAGCTATGCAATATCATAGCAAAAGACATCGACATAAAAAAACTATTTTGAATAGGGTGAATTGTCACTCACCTGTTGTGAATTGACCTGGAAAAAGAAATGGAGAAAGAGAAAGTATTAATTAAGAATACTTGGCGCCCTGTAGTCACATGAGTGCTTTGAGCCAATCATTGAGGAAATTTCTTAAAAACGGGTTGTCCTCTCTATACACATCTCTGACCGATTAAAGTCTAGCAACCAGGTTATGTGCTAATGTTGAGTGTGTACAAAAGCTATGCAATATCATAGCAAAAGACATCGACATAAAAAAACTATTTTGAATAGGGTGAATTGTCACTCACCTGTTGTGAATTGACCTGGAAAAAGAAATGGAGAAAGAGAAAGTATTCATTAAGAATATTTGGCGCCCTGTAGTCACATGAGTGCGTTTGAACCAATCATTGAGATTTCTTAAAAACGGGTTGTCCTCTCTATACACAACTCTGACCGATTAAAGTCTAGCAACCAGGGTATGTGCTAATGTTGAGTGTGTACAAAAGCTATGCAATATCATAGCAAAAGGCATCGACATAAAAAAAATGTTGTATAGTGTGAATTGTCACTCACCTGTTGTGTTTTCACCTGGAAAAAGTAATGGAAAAGAGAAAGTATTCATTAAGCAAAATGAATGGTTGTCAAGAATATACATAAATCGGGTAAATCTGGATCCATTAAAAACTATAAAGTTAACATAAAAATGTAATAAATATTTTCTTGATTGACAATTAAAAGTGTTCATTTCTGGATTTTTACTTATTTTTAACACTTCATTCATTTTTTTTTTCATTTTTTATTTATATGCACATCTTTGATCAATAGACAATTATACCTCAATTACGGTATACAATTTTACATTTACACACCAATGCCTGAGAAGGAGCAGGATTAAGAAAAATCTTATATTTTCCTGCCCCCTTCAACATAATACATTGTCTTACTTAATGGATATCATACAAACTAACAAATACATCCAAATGTAATGAAAACAAACAAAAAACACACAAGAAAAACACAAGTGCAAACCTTCATGAAGTACAAACCGAACAAAAAAAATAATAACATACACCTCACGGAACGATACAAAACCAGGCGAAAAAATAAGTAAAAATAATAAATAACTTCGATCCCCTTTTGCTGACTACAATTTTGTGCTAAAACCGTAGCTCTTTTTTTTTTTGCGAAAAAAAATGTCAAACTGTAGTATTTGTTTTTCACGTATAAGTTCATTTTAGCATTTTTTTAATTTAATTTAATTAGTGTACTTAGTTATTTTTGTGTTTATCATCTATGAACTTTGCTGCTGTACCACTGCAAATTTCCCCGATACGGATTGAAGTAGGCTCATACTTGCCAACCTTGAGACCTCCGATTTCAGGAGGTAGGGGGCGGGGGCGTGGTTAAGAGGGTAGTATAATTCACCAACTCGAGTATTTCATATATATATGTATATATATATATATATATATATATATATATATATATATATATATATATATATATATATATATATATATATATATATATATATATATATATATATATATATATATATATATATATATATATATATATATATATATATATACATATATATATGAAATACTCGAGTATTGTATATATATTTATATATATATATATATATAAATATGTGTATGAAATACTTGACTTTCAGTGAATTCTAGCTATATGTTTATTTTATTATATACATAAATAAAAGAAATGGTTGAATTTCAGACGGCACCTATCAAATACACAGTAATAAAAACAGTTCTACTAACTGTACCGTGCTTGCTGGTTACTAAAATAAAACCAACAACACTTACCTTTCACTATTTGAGTAACCTTTGTTCTGCCATTTGCGTACTGGCAGAGTCACTTGCCGTCAGGTGCGCAACACCACATAAATCGTTGGCCAATCAAAAAGCAACCCCATAACGCTATAGCCAACATTCACCAGGAGATGGCAACAGACAATATAGAATCACTATTACAGACGGCGTCGCCATGGCTGTAACTTTCTCGTTCTTCTGCTTCGTCTCCTTGTGAGTGCAGTTTTTTATTAAAATCCGTAGATGTTGTAACGTGATTGGGCAGGCAAGCTGTTTATATAGTGGGGAAGCGGGCGTGAAAACAGGCTGTCCCCACTCAGGTCCGCATGGAGCTTGAGGGGACGTGGCCTCCAGCTCCGCTGAATTTCGGGAGATTTTCGGGAGAAAATTTCTTCCGGGAGGTTTTCGGGAGAGGCGCTGAATTTCGGGAGTCTCCCGGAAAACCTGGGAGGGTTGGCAAGTATGGGTAGGCTCCAGCACCGCCCGCGAACCCAAAAAGGGACAAACAGTAGAAAATAGATGGATGGATGGAATAAATGATAAATGGGTTGTACTTGTTAGCGCTTTTCTACCTTCAAAGTACTCAAAGCGCTTTGACACTACTTCCACATTTACCCATACATTCACACACTGATGGAGGGAGCTGCCATGCAAGGCACTAACCACCACCCATCAGGAGCAAGGGTGAAGTATCTTGCTCAGGACACAACGGACGTGACGAGGTTGGTACTAGGTGGGGATTAAACCAGGTACCCTTGGGTTGTGCACGGCCACTCTCCCACAGCACCACGCCGTCCCCATTTGGAATAAAGGATTACCTTATCTTATCTTGTTGAATTGTACTTCTATCAGGACAGCTTTAGGGGAACAGCACTTCCCCTTATTTACGAGTTTATTTTTTTAACTCGTAAATAAACACTAACAAAAGTCAGCTAACAATGAGTGTCCATTTTAACACTTTTTTTGTTGTTGTTTTAGTCATAGCCTTTCGACAAAAATGTATTTCAATTTTAGTCATCTGAATTGATTCATTTACTGTCAACAAAATTACACAACATTTTGGTCAGCTAAAATTACGGTAAATTTAGTCGACTTAAATATAAAGTATACAAGAAAATGCCTATTTAAAGTTTATTTGAAAGCACCTTTATTTGGACTACCTGCAAAGCCTTTGTTCAACACAAAAAAATATCATATGGCCAGTAATAATATATGATGCAGACAATAGTTGATGCCAATAAATATCTTTCAGGCACTTTTTCTACTTTTTATGCTATCTTTCTGTCAAAGCAGATATGTATGTGTGGTCTGAAACAGAGTTACAATGGATTCCTTCAGTATAATTTTTTCATGAGTGCAGGAGACCCGGGAGCAGCAAATACACATAGCTTTAACTTACAGTTGTGTAGAAGTTATGACTGATGACTCGCCTGCTGATGGCATCATAGCAGTAAAAATAAAATGTGTCCTCTTCACTTTCTCCGAGGTGTACACATATTACAGTGTGAAACATGTTCGATGTGCACTCTATTGCAGGGGTGTCCAAACTTTTTTAACAAAGGGCCGCACACAGACGAGTCAAAGCATTCGGAGGCCGTTTTGATATTGTACTATGTAAAAAAAAAAAAAAAAATCTAAAAAAGACAAATTTACAAACAAAGCAATGTGTCTGCTTCGTATTAATTATTACTATTAAAATAAGCTACCATATTTGCTTATTATGCTTACATTTTTACTGTTCTTTTTTTGGCGGATTTTATCTCGACAATATGCTGCGGGCCAAAAAAAATTGAGCTGTGGGGCCCCAAAAATCTAAAACAGACGTAAATTTACAGACAAAACAATGTGTGTGCTTCGTATTAATTATTAGTATTAAAATAAGCTACCATATTTGCTTATTATGCGGATATTTTTACTGTTCTTTTTTTGTGTGTGCAGCGCTCCTATTTCCTAACAGTCCGTGACGTCACGCGTACACATCATCATTACACGATGTTTTCAAGAAAAAATTCCCGGGAAATTTTAAATTGCAATTTAGTCAACTAAAAAGGCCGTATTGGCATGTGTTGCATTGTTAATATTTCATCATTGATATATAAACTATCAGACCGCGTGGTGGGTAGTAGTGGGTTTCAGTAGGCCTTTAAGTTCCTTATCACATACACAGCCACTTCCTTCCTTTTTGTTGGTGCTGTTGATATAATTGAGTTCATATCCTAACAGGGCAAAATCAATTTAGTTTTTAGCAATTAACTTTGAATTTTTCAATTGTTCCAAAAAAATGCTTCACGTTATTGTAGTTTGCATACAAACTTCTGCTGTTTAAATGAATAATCGACAGTTTGTCATCTATTTTATGTTTGTCTGTAAAATAAAAGCCCTGCAATGAGGTGGCGACTTGTCCAGGGTGTACGCCGCCTACTGCCTGAATGCAGCCGAGATAGGCTCCAGTGACCCCGAAAAGGGACAACCGGTAAAAAATGAATGGATAGATGTAAAATAAAAACAATTATTCCTGGTGTGAATGATTTAGTGCACAAGGACGGCGTGGCACGGTTGGGAGAGTGGCCGTGTCAGCAACCTGAGGGTTCCTGGTTCGATCCTCACCTTCTACCATCCTCGTCACATCCGTTGTGTCTTTGAGCAAGACACTTCACCCTTGCTCCTGATGGGTCTTGGTTAGCACCTTGCACGGCAGCTCCCACCATCAGTGTGGGAATGTGTATGTGAATGGGTGAATGTGGAGATTGTGTCAAAGCACTTTAAGGGTAGAAAAACGCAATACAAGTATAACCCATTTAATGAAAATGCATTAAAAAAAATGTGTGCTTGTATGACATCCGCATTGTGAATGATAAGCAAGATGGGAAAAAAAAAGTGTGTTTCCTCTTTTAAAGATGACACGTGATTAATCACAAAAAATACTGCATTAAACATTAATAAACATAGATTTATCATGCAGTTTATAGGATTGCTTGTTTAAGCAATTGTTTAAAGGAAGAGTAAACGCACTCTGAATTATGTTTATGGATGTGTTTAGTACAATTTATTTTCATGTGTATCAGCACCTTGTTGTTTGCAACGTTATGTGTGCTACGGCTATGAGTTGTTTTTTCCCTTGACCTCAGTCTGGACCCCCTCTCCAGGGGCCCAGGTTTAGACCAATTTTTTTTTGTCACAAACTCAACCCCCCCCATTGTTTACCTGTATCTCACCTTTTTTGTAAGGGACGCCAGAAGTTGGCAGACCCGTCAGCGATCCTGTTCTGTCTCCCTGTAATGTTTGTCTGATCTTGAATGGGATTGTGCTGAACATTTTAATTTCCCCTTTGGGGATTAATAAAGTTTTTCTGATTCTGATTATTGCAGAATTGTTCAAAACCGTTACAAAGTTTTGAACAAATAAATGAAAAAATATTTGTGCATGACCTTCTGCCAATAAAACTGCATTTGTGTTTAAAAAAAGAAAGAAAAGTTAATTAAAGTTATGCACACAAGTAATTAACTGAGATAAATTACACTGAATCACAATTCAAATCTATTAATTAAACTGATTTGAAAAATGAATTGTTTGACAGCACATATCATAAAAATAAAAGGGCCACGTTTAAAATATTGAGCAGAAAGCAGAACGTGATGAGTGTATTCTCAGTACAAAACCTCACCCACCATTTCCTGCTTCACACTGACAGTCACAATCGTGTCACTTTCGAGAGCTCCTTTTGAAACGCACATTGGTTTTTTATTCAAATAATCACAAATAACCTCTTCAAAACCTAAAGTAACTCCATGCACTTTTTTTTAAAGTACAGTAAAGTTAATTTAAAAAATTAAATTAACTTTACTGTAAGACTGAGCTTTTTTAAGGTGCACTTTGGTAGTCAGGATGTGGTTTGGTCCACTGCTGTTTTTCTAGGGTGATGCATGCTTCTTGCACTTTTCACCATCGAACTCAAACACATATTGTACTTCACGTAAACGGTTTTAGTTATTTAATCCAACATGAAAGTAGAGCAAAAAATAGCCTATATTTGCTGTCGGTCCACGTTTCATATTCTACCCCATCAAATGTCTACATCCAACATTTTGACAAATACTCTCCTTTAAGAAGCCGCTCAAGTTGTACCGCAGAGCTAACATTTCTGAACTACGTAACTTCTTCTTTTTGTGCTTCCCCTTTTTTTTTTCCTCTACTTTTCAAGTCATTCACTCAGGTTCTGTTTTAGTCCGCTCAGCCAGGAAATGAGGACAAGTCAGAATGTAACACGGAAGTGGTAGACTTTGGGCTCAGGCATGTCTGCAGCCAGCTTGAGAGCCAACTTTGATCAGAGGTGATTAATGCAGGCTGGCAATGACCAATAAAAGATATATAAAGTCATCATTATTTGAAAAAAATACTTACTGGACATCTACCTTTTTTTCTGTTTAGTTTGTATCATTTTGTATAAACTGAATTTTGAATTCAATACTTTGGAAAAAGTATTGATAGATTTATTTTGATAGAAAACTTATATTCAAAAAGTGAACATTTTAACTTCATAAAGAGTTAAATATTTAACAAATGTCTTTCTTAATTTCCAAATAGTCATGATTATAGCTTATATTGGAACTCAACTCTGGAACGCTCTCCCTTTGAATTTCTCTCAATACTTGTAAATCTTCTTTAAAATCACTTATTTGTGTTGGTGTTTAACACAAGCTGAGCCGGACTTATATATGGGCATTATTTGTTTGTATTTTTTACACCTTTTATCATCATTTATATGCATTTTTAAGTGTGTTTTATACATAAAATGTGATTTTCATTATAATTATTTTTAATCTTTTACTTTTCTGTGTTATTCTGCACAGCTCTTTGGAGCAATGGTCTGTTTTAAAATTGTGCTATGTAAATAAATCAACTTTGACCTTGCCCTTGACCTAGCACTGTCAAAAATAATGACTTAACTGATGAGATTAATCACAAAAATGTATTGCATTAATCATGTACATCTGCAGATTAATCAGTATTTATTTCTGCTGTGAATGCTCCTTTACTATTCAAGAAACACTTTTAAGAACTGTTCCTGGATGACATTCTACCAACAAAATTGCATTTGTGTCCATATATTGGGTACTTTACTGTGTATAATGTACTGTATGTCATAACCCTTAGAACACACATACTGTATATAATATACTGTATGTTATAAGCCTCACAAAATACCTACTATATATAAAATGTACTGTATGTTATAACCAGTATAACATACACATATCATATATTGTATATCATAACCTTTATAACATACATACTGTGTATAATCTACTGTATGTTATAAATCTTATTACATACATACTGTATATGATGTACTGCATGTCATAACCCTTTTAACATACATACTGTATATAATGTAGTGTATGTTATAAGCCTTATAACATACCTACTGTATATATAGTAATGTAATGTATGTTATAAGCTTCATAACATACAAACTGTATATAATGTACTGTATGCCATAACCCTTATAACATACATAATGTATATAATGTACTGTATGTTATAAATGTTGTAAAATACATACTTTATATAATGTACAGTATGCTATAAGCCTTCTATTACATACTGTATATAATGTACTGTATGTTATAAGCTTTATAACATACATACTGTGTATAATGTACTATATGTTATAAGCCTCCTAACATAAATACTGTATATAATGTACTGTATGTTATAAGCCTTATAAGACACATACTGTATAAAATGTAGTGTATGTTATAAGTTTTATAACATACATATTGTGTATAATGTACTGTACGTTATAAGCTTCCTAACATACATTCTGTATATAATGTACTGTATGTCATAACCCTTTTAACATACATACTGTATACAATGTACTGTGTCATAAGCTTAATGATATACATACTGTATATAATGTACTGTATGTTATAACCTTTATAACATACATACTGTATATAATGTACTGTATGTTATAACATTTATAACATACAAACTGTATATAATGTACTGTATGTTATAACCTTTATAACATACATACTGTATATAATGTACTGTATGTTATAACATTTATAACATACATACTGTATATAATGTACTGTATGTTATAACCTTTATAACATACATACTGTATATAATGTACTGTATGTTATAACATTTATAACATACAAACTGTATATAATGTACTGTATGTTATAACCTTTATAACATACATACTGTATATAATGTACTGTATGTTATAACATTTATAACATACATACTGTATATAATGTACTGTATGTTATAACCTTTATAACATACATACTGTATATAATGTACTGTATGTTATAACATTTATAACATACATACTGTATATAATGTACTGTATGTTATAACCTTTATAACATACATACTGTATATAATGTACTGTATGTTATAACATTTATAACATACATACTGTGTATAATGTACTGTATGTTATAAGCCTTATAACATACACACTCCATAATGTACTTTATATCATAACCCTTATAACATACATACTGTATATAATGTACTGTATGTTATGAGCCTTATAACATACAGTACATTATACAGTATGTAAAGGTCTGCAAGAAGCAGTGGTCTCAAACTAGCGGGCCCCAGGCCATTTGCAGCCCACAGGCAAATATTCAAATAGGCAAATAAGTTTACAACTGCTGAACTTTATAGTTAAGTGTAATTGCGGCCCGCAGAGCCTTGGCGGTGAATATTCAGATATATTATGACAATTTTGATTTCCCATTAAAAATATGAACAACTACGATAACGGTGCAAACACAAAAAAGGACAGCACAACAAACACAAAGAGCCACTTTCTGTAAGCAAACTAAAGTGTCTGTGATCATTGTTTAAAATTATAACATATGTACATTCAATCCATCCATCCATCCATCATCTTCCGCTTATCCGAGGTCGGGTCGCGGGGGCAACAGCCTAAGCAGGGAAACCGAGACTTCCCTCTCCCCAGCCACTTCGTCTAGCTCTTCCCGGGGGATCCCGAGGCGTTCCCAGGCCAGCCGGGAGACATAGTCTTCCCAATGTGTCCTGGGTCTTCCCCGTGGCCTCCTACCGGTTGGACGTGCCCTAAACACCTCCCTAGGAGGCGTTCGGGTGGCATCCTGACCAGATGCCCGAACCACCTCATCTGGCTCCTCTCGATGTGAAGGAGCAGTGGCTTTACTTTGAGTTCCTCCCGGATGGCAGAGCTTCTCACCCTATCTCTGAGGGAGAGCCCTGCCAAACGGCGGAAGAAACTCATTTCGGCCGCTTGTACGCGTGATCTTATCCTTTCGGTCATGACCCAAAGCTCATGACCATAGGTGAGGATGGGAACGTAGATCGACCGGTAAATTGAGAGCTTTGCCTTCCGGCTCAGCTCCTTCTTTACCACAACGGATCGGTACAACGTCCGCATTACTGAAGACGCCGCACCGATCCGCCTGTCGATCTCACGATCCACTCTTCCCTCACTCGTGAACAAGACTCCTAAGTACTGGAACTCCTCCACTTAGAGCAGGGTCTCCTCCCCAACCCGGAGATGGCATTCCACCCTTTTCCGGGCGAGAACCATGGACTCGGACTTGGAGGTGCTGATTCTCATTCCGGTCGCTTCACACTCGGCTGCGAACCGATCCAGCGAGAGCTGAAGATTCCGGTCAGATGAAACCATCAGGACCACATCATCTGCAAAAAGCAGAGACCTAATCCTGCGGTTACCAAACCGGAACCCCTCAACGCTTTGACTGCGCCTAGAAATTCTGTCCATAAAAGTTATGAACAGAATCAGTGACAAAGGACAGCCTTGGCGCAGTCCAACCCTCACTGGAAATGTGTTCGACTTACTGCCGGCAATGCGGACCAAGCTCTGGCATTGATCGTACAGGGAACGGACCGCCACAATAAGACAGTCCGATACCCCATACTCTCTGAGCACTCCCCACAGGACTTCCCGAGGGACACGGTCGAATGCCTTCTCCAAGTCCACAAAGCACACGTAGACTGGTTGGGCAAACTCCCATGCACCCTCAAGAACCCTGATGAGAGTATAGAGCTGGTCCACAGTTCCACGACCAGGACGAAAACCACACTGTTCCTCCTGAATCCGAGGTTCGACTATCCGGCGTAGCCTCCTCTCCAGTACACCTGAATAAACCTTACCGGGAAGGCTGAGGAGTGTGATCCCGCGATAGTTGGAACACACCCTCCGGTCCCCCTTCTTAAAGAGAGTGCACTGCTTCCCCTTCCTGAGGCGGCGGACGGTGGTCCAGAATCGCTTCGAAGCCGTCCGGAAGTCGTTTTCCATGGCTTCCCCGAACTCCTCGCATGTCCGAGTTTTTGCCTCCGCGACCGCTGAAGCTGCACACCGCTTGGCCTGTCGGTACCTGTCCACTGCCTCCGGAGTCCTATGAGCCAAAAGGACCCGATAGGACTCCTTCTTCAGCTTGACGGCATCCCTCACCGCTGGTGTCCACCAAGGGGTTTTAGGATTGCCGCCCCGACAGGGACCAACTATCTTGCGGCCACAGCTCCGATCTGCCGCCTCGACAATAGAGGTGCGGAACATGGTCCACTCGGACTCAATGTCCAGCACCTCCCTCGTGACATGTTCAAAGTTCTTCCGGAGGTGGGAATTGAAACTTTGTCTGACAGGAGACTCTGCCAGACGTTCCCAGCAGACCCTCACAATGCGTTTGGGCCTCCCAGGTCTGTCCGGCATCCTACCCCACCATCGCAGCCAACTCACCACCAGGTGGTGATCGGTAGAAAGCTCCGCCCCTCTCTTCACCCGAGTGTCCAAAACATAAGGCCGCAAATCCGATGACACAACTACAAAGTCGATCATGGAACTGCGGCCTAGGATGTCCTGGTGCCAAGTGCACATATGGACACCCTTATGTTTGAACATGGTGTTTGTTATGGACAAACTGTGACGAGCACAAAAGTCCAATAACAAAACACCACTCGGGTTCAGATCCGGGCGGCCATTCTTCCCAATCACGCCTCTCCAGGTTTCACTGTCGTTGCCAACGTGAGCGTTGAAGTCTCCCAGTAGGACAAGGGAATCACCCGGGGGAGCACTTTCCAGTACTCCCTCGAATGTTGCCAAAAAGGGTGGGTACTCTGAACTGCTGCTTGGTGCGTAAACACAAACAACAGTCAGGACCCGTCCCCCCACCCGAAGGCGGAGGGAGGCTACCCTTTCGTCCACCGGGTTGAACTCCAAGGTACAGGCTTTGAGCCGGGGGGAAACAAGAATTGCCACCCCAGCCCGTTGCCTCTCACTGCCGGCAATGCCAGAGTGGAAGAGGGTCCAGTCCCTCTCGAGAGAAGTGGTTCCAGAGCCCTTGCTGTGCGTCGAAGTGAGTCCGACTATATCCAGCCGGAATTTCTCGACTTTGCGCACTAGCTCAGGCTCTTTCCCCCCCAGTGAGGTGACGTTCCACGTCCCAAGAGCTAGCTTCTGTAGCCGAGGATCGGACCGCCAAGTGCCCTGCCTTCAGCTGCCCCCCAGCTCACATTGCACCCAACTATGGGTTGTGAGCCCATTGGAGGGGTGACCCACGTTGCCTCTTCGGGCTGTGCCCGGCCGGGCCCCATGAGAACAGGCCCGGCCACCAGGCGCTCGCCATCGTGCCCCACCTCCGGGCCTGGCTCCAGAGGGAGGCCCCGGTGACCCACGTCCGGGCGAGGGAAATCTGGGTCCATGCTTTTTCTTCTTCATAAAGGTCTTCGAGCTGCTCTTTGTCTGATCCCTCACCTAGAACCTGTTTGCCTTGGGAGACCCTACCAGGGGGCTTTATGCCCCCGGGCAACATATCTCCTAGGATCATTGGGACACGCAAACTCCTCTACCACGATAAGGTTGCAGCTCAGAGAGGAGTGTACATTCAATCTTACATTTATAATGACTTAAAGGCCTACTGAAAGCCACTACTACCGACCACGCAGTCTGATAGTTTATACATCAATGATGAAATATTAACGTTGGAACACATGCCAATACGGCCTTTTTAGTTTACTGAATTACAATTTTAAATTTCCCGCGAAGTATCCTGTTGAAAACGACGCGGAAAGATGATGCATGCGGGTGACGTCACGGACTGTCAGGAAATATTAGCGTAGCACCACTCATGACTAAAAGTTGTCAGCTTTAATCGCATAATTACACAGTATTTTGGACCTCTGTGTTGCTGAATCTTTTGCAATTTGTTCAATTAATAATGGAGACTATAAAGAACAATGCTGTTGGTGGAAAGCGGTGGATTGCAGCTGTCTTTAGCACCGAGACACAGCCGGTGTTTCTTTGTTTTTAACACAGAGTGGTCAAGCGAACATGTCTCTATGTCAACCAGCATGTTTTTGGATGAGAAAATTGTGATATATATCTTACCGGAGACATCATTGGATTATTATTCCTCATGCAGTAGCTGTTTAAAAGGCAGCTGTGAACTTGGCTCTTCGGCTTCTCTCTGAGACACTGCGTGTTCACCGCAGCCATCCGACCTCGAGGTATGTCTTTACAATCTCACTAAAACACTATTAAAACAATAAGCAGATAAGGGATCTTCCAGAATTATCCGAGTAAATGTGTTTAATTACATCTGAAACGCTCACACTGCCGCCGCCCGGAGCCGTCGCTTTTTATTTTATATTTTGTTTTCTAGTCCTTCGCTATCAATATCATCATCCACAAATATTTCATCCTTGCTCAAATTAATGGGGAAATTGTCGTTTTCTCGGTCCGAATAGCTCTTGCCGCTGGAGGCTCCCATTACAAACAATGTGAGGACGTGAGGAGCCCTCACCCTTGTGACGTCATCGTCTGCGACTTCCGGTAAAGGCAAGGCTTTTTTAATCAGCACCAAAAGTTGCAAACTTTATCGTCAATGTTCTCTAGTAAATCCTTTCAGCAAAAATATGGCAATATCGCGAAATGATCAAGTATGACACATAGAATGGACCTGCTATCCCCGTTTAAATAAGAACATCTCATTTCAGTAGGCCTTTAAGGCTTACCATATAGCTCCTATCATGCACACAAACCCATGTTGTGTCTCTAAATGCTTCTCAATTGTTTTCTGTTACACACTGTGTAGGAAGAAGAAAAGATTTCGCACCCCCCACACCCACTTTCCGCCACGACAATAAATAGTTATCGTCCATATAATTGATAATATGTATAAGTTATTGTATCCTTATTAACATTAAAAATAGACAAAGTAAATATAGATTAACCTACAATAGAGAATAACTTAACCCCCAATTCCAACCCTTGATGCTGAGTGCCAAGCAGGGAGATAATGGGTCCCATTTTTCTTATAGTCTTTGGTATGACTCGGCCGGGGTTTGAACTCACGACCTATCAATCTCAGGGCGGACACTCTAACCACTAGACCACTGAATAGGTTGTACGGCAGGGTTATTCAACTGGTGGCCGATGGAACCAATCCGTCTTGGGAATGACAAGATACCGACCAGCCCCCGCGTTCACTTCAAAATTTGGGACACAAACATTTTTGCAACAGATTCCTAAAATAACTTGAGAGCTCCTGTTTATAGACAAAACTTGGAGCTTGTTAGTTTATTTTATTTTTTTTTATTGAGACAAACATTATTTATGTATTTAATATTTGTTTACTTACTGTGGTATATTATTTGTTTATTATTTATTTGTTCACTGTCATGTGTGAACTGTGAATTATATTTGTACAGCGCTTTTTCTCCAGTGACTCAAAGTGCTTTACATAGTGAAACCCAATATCTAAGTTACATTAAAACCAGTGTGGGTGGCACTGGGAGCAGGTGGGTAAAGTGTCTTGCCCAAGGAAACAACGGCAGTGACTAGGATGGCGGAAGCGGGGATTGAACCTGGAACCCTCAAGTTGCTGGCACCAACCGAGCTATGCCGCCCCTTGTTACAGAGAACAAGACAATGGGATAAAATTGCTACAGTTTGAAAAGGGGTTTGATTAAATAAGCTCAGCTTTTTCCTACACCTTTTCGGACTTGGTGTAATGAAACAACTGGAAATATGTGATGAATTACATTGCATTGCATGCATGAACTGAACTGAAACTGAACTGAAATTGAACTGTAAACACATTGGCAGATCCTTGCATTGACATTTTAAACCTGTGATTCACATAACTGAGGCGTTCCTCAAGGCACCCCTTTAAGTCCTGTCCTTTTTGGCCGATACACACTTTTTTTCATTTGTAACGTGATCTATCATATTTCCTTGAATTGCCGCCGGGGCGCTAATTAATTTAAAACCTCTTCTCACTAATGAGCTTACCAAAGGCATGCGGTAAAAGTAAGCATGCGCTAATTATTTTAAAACCTCTTCTCACTCCGGCACTTACCAAAGGTATGCAGTAAAAATTTGAGTGTGATGTAAGCATGGACCTTAAGTCCTACTGAATAGCTCTTAATCTTCTTGCCTTTATGCGATTTCAAATTACCGGTTTTAAAATCATCCTCCTCCATTTTGAAAATGATGACAGGGGAAGTGTCACTTGTGACATCACGAGTTTGACCAGGCGGTAATACTAAGCATGCGCTAATTTTTTTGGGAAGCGAGTTTGACCCGGCGGTAATTAAAGGCAGGCGCATACTATATGCCCTGCGGCAATTCAAGAAAATACGGTATGTAACAAAAAAGTTTGTTTACTTCAGATATTGTCAATATAGTCATTTGAGCAATTTCTTTGGTTATACTAGTGGATTTCCTCCCAAAAAAAAAAAGACCTTTTTGGCCATGTCGCACCCACATTCTCGAACAAAGCAGAACAGAAACATAGCATTGTGTTAAATTTCTTCCTTTTCTCAGTATTTTGTACACGTAACGCTATCTGCTCGAGCTGTCCTGTTGGTAGGTGCAGGAAATGTCAACACCACAATCAGACAATACATACAATTATAGTAAAAAAAATAAAAATAAAAATACATATATATATATATATATATATATATATATATATATATATATATATATATATATATATATATATATATATATATATATATATATATATATATATATAAAATAAGAAAATAAACGTATTATCAATTATTTTAATGTGTTTTAATTTTATTATTATTATTTTTTTAATATGCTTTAAAAAATGGGGGGAAAAATGGTTGAAAAAAGTTGACATTTGGTTACTCACAGTAGGCCAAAGAGATGCCAGCCGCCCACAGCAGCAGGGTCCTGAGACCGTGCAGACCTTCCATGTGTGCCGCCAAACACCATAAACCAGTCGCCTACAGCGGGGGGCCGACAAGAAGGCAAACGTCGATGAAGTCGGAGGTCAGGAAGGGAAAGAAGACAAATATTCAAGACGCACACGTACTCTTCAAGTCTTATCTGTCGACGCAGCTTCCTGGACTTGTTCCCCTACGCCGAAAAACCTCGCCTTCGGTCCTCGAGTGAAGTGAGAGTGATGTCACGCTGAATTCAGGCCGCCTTCACCTTAACGCTTGGTGGCAGGAAGCTTCATTTCAGCACTGTCACCAAGAACAGGAAGTTGTCTCATCTCACATCTGACTGGAAGACCAAAATCGGTCAACGCATTTAAAAAAATGAAAATAAAACCCCCCACAAAATTCTAGTGTTGGAGGCTTAAATATCGTGTTCACTCAAATGCGCCTTGTGGGAAATCAGACTTTTTAGCAGAACGCTTCCAAATGAGACAACAAACAGAAGTGAAACATCTTTCAGGTCCTCTTCTTCCGGACTCCGCCCTAATAGCCACCATTTTTGCATTCATTCGAGACGTTAGGTGACTTTCTCTTCAGATGGAGCGACATAATTACATAATACAAGACAGGACGTTGTAAGACCGTTTTTTATTCAGTTTACTGCAATTAGTTATGTGGAGGTTTCTGTCCTCCGTCATGTCTATGTGATCATGTTTTATTTTAGTCATGTTCTGTTAGTTTTTTGGCCACTCAGTTCCTGTTTTTGCACTCCCTGGTTTGTTTTGTCACCATGACTACCCATTAGTTGTCACCTGTCCTCATGTCTCACACCTGTTTTCACGAATCACCAAAGTATTATTTAAGCCTGTCTGTTTCTGTTGTTCATTCTGGCAATATCACCTCCTTCTCACCGTCTACGACCTTCTACGCCTTCCATGCCAATGCTCCATGCCCCTAGTCTTTTTCCAAGTAAGTTTTTTGTTTTTCATGCCATTGTGCAAGTGTTTTGTTTTATGTTCATAGTTTTGTTTCATAGCCAAGTTTTTGAACCGCCCTTGTGCGCGCCTTTTGTTTGTTCCTGTTTTTAGCTATAGCGTTAAATAAAAGATGTACTTACATTCACGTCTTGCCCGTGCCAACTTTCCTTTGCCTTCTGGGAAAACAAACTCCATAGTCTTGACATCCTCGGGGTTCCTCGGACCACCAAGCACGGACATGACAGTTCAGTTTCCGGGTTACAACACTGTTTTATTTTTCAATAAAGTCTTTCTGTTGTGCTTTTCAGCAAGTGTTCATTCGGGGCTGTCTCTCTTTTTCACACTCGCTGCCATCAACCACTCTCCTTCTCCTTCCCGACTGCTGCCTATAACAGAGCGACAGGTGATTAGACAAACACTCTCAGCTGTGTCATCCACGCACCTGTCGCTAATCTCGAAGCCGGTTCTGCCACACCCCACTTCACTGCAGGTCCGCAGGCCACGCCCACCACAAGTTACACTTAACACCCGTAAATATTACTTATACACTAAAAAAATGTTGGGTTAAAAAAATAACCCAATTTAAACCCAACTGCTGGTTCAGAAAAGGACGAACCTCTTATTTGAGTTTTTTTAACTCAACATTTTGGGTTAATTTTTTTCAACCCAACTTTTGCGTTGAATTATTTAACCAAAAAGTTGAGTTATGATAACTTAATGTTGGGTTATTCCCAAACAAACTATTGGGTTAAAATATTGAACCCAAAAGTTGAGTTCTGCTAACACAATGTTGGTTGATTCATAACCCAACTGGGGTTGAATTTCCATCCATCCATCCATTTTCTACAGCTTGTCCCGTTCGGGGTCGCGGGGGGCCTATCTCAGCTGCATTCGGGCGGAAGGAGGGATACACCCTGGACAAGTCACCACCTCATCGCAGGGCCAACACAGAAAGACAGACAACATTCACACTCACATTTGAAGTTAAGTTAAAGTTAAAGCACCAAAGATTGTCACACACTCACATTCACACACTAGGGCCAATTTAGTGTTGCCAATCAACCTATCCCCAGGTGCATGTCTTTGGAAGTGGGAGGAAGCCGGAGCACCCGGAGGGAACCCACGCAGTCACGGGGAGAACATGCAAACTCCACACAGAAAGATCCCGATCCCGGGATTGAACCCAGGACAACTCAGGACCTTCGTATTGTGGGGCACATGCACTAACCCGTGTCTCCGTGCTGCCCGGGGTTGAATTTATTTAACACAAAAGCTGAGTTATGCTCACTACAATGTTGGGTTATTCCAAACTCAACTATTGGGTTACGCAATTTAACGCTCCTTGACCCAATAGTTGGTTAAAAATGATAAATTTTACTGCTGGTTCGTCTTACTCCTTCCCAACTACTGATCATAATTATTTTTATTCTATCAAATTCTACTCAAAAGCAAGATATGATTGACTTTTTTTTTTTTACACAAATTTCCGTGTATAATCATAATCGGGGTCGCATTTTACTGCGTGGATCGTTCTCCCAGGATGCCGATGGGACTCCAGAGGCAAGGAGCAGGTAAGGAAATTATTTATTGTCCATAAATCACGCGGGATACAAACAAAAAAGCACCAGCGCGCCGATAGCACGAGAAGCTAACGCAATAGCGAACAATAAAAGCTTAGCATGAAAACAGGCAAACAAAAAGGCAACGTTTGGATAAGAAATCAAATTAATAGCCGTCGTAATTGTTGCGTGGCAGCAAATGAGAAAGCCAGACTGAATGTGGCAAAAAGCAGGGAATAAGTAGCTGTCTGATTAGAGCCCAGGAGCAGGTGAGCGTCCGAACTTTAATCAGAGGCAGGTGAAAACAATCTGCAGTCATGGCAACTAAAACAGGAACCGAGGGAGTCAAAAACTAAACAAATGGATCATGACATTAGTGGTTTTATACAGCATGCTCAAATATTTTCATGTACATAAGATGTGTGGTTGTAAATAATGTTAATGAGATGAATCCCTAATAAAATTTCCTTCAAGAAAAAAGTACCTTTTTAATAAAAAAAAAAGCATTTGACCCAAAAATGCATTACTCAATGAAAAACAACCCAAAAATGTTTAATTGTTAACAAAACCCAGAAATTGAGTTAAAATAATACCCATATAACCCAAAAAATGGATTGCTCTTCATAAAAATAACAAAAAAATGTATCCCAACACTTGCAACTCATAAATTGGGTTATCAAAATAACCCAGCATTTTTTTTTATTGTGTACACACTAAAAAATGTTGGATTAAAAAAATAAGCCAATTTTAACCCAACTGCTGGTTCACAAAAGGATAAACCCCTTATTTGAGTTATTTTGACTCAACATTTTGGGTTATTTTTTTAAATTCAGATTTTTTGTTGAATTATTTAACCAAAAAGTTGAGTTATGAAAACTTAATGTTGGGCTATTCCCAACCAAACTATTGGGTTGAACTATTTAACCCAAATGTTGAGTTATGCTAACTCAATGTTGGGTAATTGTAAATACTGTTGATGAGATTAATCCATAATAAAATTCCCTTCAAGAAAATTGTAACTTTTTAATTAAAGAAAGCCTTATACCCGTTGAAAGACAACCCCAAAATTGTTCATAATTTTGAAAACTGAGTTGAGTTAAAATAACACCCAAAAAATGGATTGCTCTTCAATAAAATGACTCCAGAATTTAACCCAACACTAGCAACTCACAAATTGGGTTATCGAAATAACCCATAATGTGTTAGTGTGTACTGTTACTTTATGTTTGTGGTCATAAGGCATGGATGAAAGCATGAATGTAAGACACCTAAAAGGAACTTCTTATACAATGAAATTGCAAATTTAGCACGTCTAAATATGCACTTCCAGTGTTGGAGCTTCCACATCAACAAAATTGGAACAATTTGTCACACCCCAACATAAAAATCATTCATATATTATACACACTACGAGTAGTTTAATTTTATCCAACCCGGTCGGGTTGCAAAAAAAAAAAAAAAAGAAGTCTTCTTCCTTATATTGTTCTAAAGGAAATTCTATTATTATTATTTTTTAAATAATAAGAACTACAAAAAAGAAAAATTAAAAAAAAACAAATCTGTGGGGACCCATCCATCCATCCAATTCCTACCGCTTGTTAATTTTAATTATCTTCAGAGCCAAACATGTTTCCATATCTAAATATTTTTTGTTTTACTTATTCTTCTCAATTTTCTCAACAGTCGTCAGTCCTAAACGTAAATATTAAACATGTAATGATTTTTATATGTTCTATATTTTAACCCTGTGCAGATCTTTAATCGCATATGTCACAGGTTCAAATGAGTTGAACAACTGTGACATCGTTTGATCAAAATGCCCATGAAGGGTTAAAAACATAAGATGTTAATTTTGTTTAGAGCTGAAGTTCCATCCATCCATCCATTTTCTACTGCCTGATTTGAACAAACAAAATAGAAAAAAAGAGAAGAAAAGAATGCCCTTTGAAAAATGAAGGACTTTTGTGTCCTGTTTGGTATTGGAGTATTGTGGAATAACTGTGGTGTACGTTAGACCTGTGGAAAATATTGTTTTTGAAATTTAAAATGAAAAAACTGAAAATACAGCTAATAATGACTGAAAAGACAAAAAAGTCTGCTTTTGTCTCCTGAGGATTAAAATATGATTTTAGTTCTTGTATTAGGGTTTGATTTGGTAGACAAACAATGTCTGATTATTTTAGTGTGTGGTTAACTTGCTGTATGTGCACTGCACACAACCCTGCAAGGCTGCTGCACCATCATTATTATAAGTATTATTATTATTATTAATATTATTACCAAAGATGAATGTTTTTATTGAAAAATAAAATAAAATAAAAAAATGCAAATTTTACAAAATGTCTTTGAATTTTGACCAAATATTTTGACATCTGTTTCGTAACTATAGTTTTGGATTGCTTTGTCTTTTCTATATTTTACTATGATTGTGTTTCCAACTGTGGTTGTTGTTTAAGGGACTGTTAAACCTTTGTTTATTTGCTCCACACTCGATGCACGACATACAAGTGCAGTGCCTCAGTTTACATGCCTAATGGGTTCTGTGACGCCGCTCTTAACTCAAAACACGTGTATCTCAAGTCAATGTCTCCCATGGAAATGAATTGAAATCAATTTAATCGGTGCTTATATAGTTTTCCTTGCCCTTATGTGGGTTCTTCCGAGGATGTCGTAGTGGTTTGTGCAGCCCTTTGAGACACTTGTGATTTAGGGCTATATAAATAAACATTGATTGATTGATTGCTTGATTTCTTTTTTTTTTTTAACATGTAACGATAAGAAATACTTTATGAAAAACAATACAACATAATTTATGACTGATAACTGCAGTAGTTTTATGAAGAAATGTAATAATATTGTACAGTGTTTATCTTGGAGCGTGAGCTTTATGGCATCTCTTTTCAACTGCTTCTTTGTCAAACACACCATCAGCAGAATTTCCATATTTTCGCGGTTAATGTCTGCCGTTTCGATGTTTTTTTAACTTTTTTGGCCGGCGTTGGATTTTTTCTGCTTCAGTACGGTGCAGACTAGTGATACGCTTGACTTGCTTCGCCAAGTTGGCAGCACGCTTGTCATGTTTTTGATGATTTCTGTCTTTAATTCAATGAACATTATCCACCTCTTTTACTCAGCACGGTCTTTCACAGCCACTTTTTTTCTTTCCCATGGTTGGAAGATCAAAGTTATGGCCATCTCTAGTTGCAAGCTAATGCTAGCGAGTAACACCAGATGTTTTGGTTGGATCTTGGGTTCACTGTGTCCTTTGACACACCAACTAATAGCGAGGATGCTTGTAACTAAATTTTATTGTAGTTTAAAGCATAACAACTAACCAAAAGACCGCACTTATCTCAAAACTCTCTTGGGGATGAGATAACACTGTACATTCATCACTCATAATTATGTATTAGCAGTAATTTAGCAGACAGTCCATCCATCCATCTATCTTCTTCCGCTTAAACGAGGTCGGGTCGTGGGGGCAGCAGCCTAAGCAGGGAAGCCTTGACTTCTCTCTCCCCATCCACTTCGTGCAGCTCCTCCCGGGGGATCCCGAGGCGTTCCCAGGCTCGCTGGGAGAAATAGTCTTCCCAACGTGTCCTGGGTCTTCTCCGTGTCCTCCTACCGGTCGGACGTGCCCGAAACACCTCCCGAGGGAGGCGTTCGGGTGGCATCCTGACCAGATACCCGAACCACTTCATCTGACTCCTCTCCATGTGAAGGAGCAGCGGCTTTACTTTGAGTTCCTCCCGGATGACAGAGCTTCTCACCCTATCTCTAAGGGAGAGACCCTACACCTGGCGGAGGAAACTCACTTCGGACGCTTGTACGATCGGTCATAACCCAAAGCTCATGACCGTAGGTGAGGATGGGAACGCAGATCGACCGGTAAATTGAGAGCTTTGCCTTCCGGCTCAGCTCCTCCTTCACCACAACGGATCGATACAGCGTCCGCATTACTGAAGACGCCGCACCGATCCCCCTGACGATCTCATGATCTACTCTTCCCTCACTCGTGAACAAGACTCAGAGGTACTTGAACTCCTCCACTTGGGGCAGGATGTCCTCCCCAACCCGGAGAGGACACTCCACCCTTTTCCGGGCGAGAACCATTGACACCAACTCGGAGGTGCTGATTCTCATCCCAGCACAGTCATGCTAGTTAAAACTATGAAGTGGCCCACTTTTCGAAGGTAGAGGATAATGTTTTTCCGAATGAACCGCAGCTCTCCAATGGGGTCCGCACTCATGCATTTCCCGACAACATGCTTGACTGTATTTGCATGACACGCCTGCAGAGGCCGTAATGTCCAAGCGGATACAGTACATCTATATTGCGATGCAGGCGTGCCCTTGACTGTTGATACAACTTAACGCTAACGAGGGTGACTCCATCCAAACAATTGTTGTCGTGCTGGCAGAGGTCCGAGTCCATTGTATCTTAATTAACAACTGTCACAACACCAGAGAGACACGATCCTTGTCTGGGTGTGTCCCCACTTTTAGAGAATACCTACCATGTACCCTGCACCCCAGCTGTCCTATCTAAGTCTTAGAGCACAGGTGTCAAACGTACGGCCCGTGGAACAGGTTTTACCCAGCCCGCGAGATGAGTTTGCCAAGGATAAAAATTTTCCAACATTTTTGATTGAAAGAAACTGCTGTTCTAAATGTGTCCACTCGATATCGCAATAGCGATTCTTTGTATCTTTGTAGATTATGTGACAAATGTAAAAAAAATAAACCACATGATGTTAGTGCACCAGGAAAAGGAAAATGATCAAACAACATAAATAACATCCTGTATCTTTATTTTTGATGTTTTTTTATCTTGAAAGATCATACTACATAAATAACATCTTGTAACTGCAAAAAATCCATAAATTAGCTGTACCGTTTTGTAGGCCGCAGGGTCCAAAGCGTGGGCAAAAAGTAGCGCCTTACAGTCCGGAAAATACAGTACTATGTATGGCAGGGGTGTCAAGAGAACGGCCGCCGGACTGAATCAGGTCTGCGAACAGGTTTTATCCGGCTCGCAAGATGTGTTTGCTAAGTATAAAAATGAGCCAACATTTTTTGAATGAAAAAAAACTGCTGTTCTAAATGTGTCCACTAAATGTCGCAACAGCAATTATGGAGATGATGCTACAAATGTAAAAAAAAAAATAAACCACATGATGTTAGTGCACCAGGCGAGGAAAATGAGCAAACTACATAAATTACATCCTGTAAATTGATTTTGACATTATTTTTTTCATCTTGATAAATTGAAAATGAACACCAATGAGTTGACTGATGATTGTCACACCATTTATTCAGAAAGTATAAATAACGACAAACAAAGATAGAATACTATTAATTGCAAAATGTAAGTGGAAAAAACCTCCAACAACATTATGATTTGTACATTTTCAGATTGTGCTCGTTCTACTTTTAAACAAAGAAAACAATCTGATGTTGTCTTTATTTTTAAGTTATCCTGCCGGGATTTTACCACTTGGGAGTAGATTTTGCTCCATGTGGCCCCCCATCTAAAATGAGTTTGACCCCCCTGTCTTAGAGCATGAACTGATTTAGGCTAAAGAATTTATCAGACAATTTTTGGACGTGGTTAGGATAAGAAATGTTGTCACAACCTCCGCAGTAGTTATTTACACGAATTTGAGCAGTAGTTCTCAAACTTGTTTGACAAAGTGCAACCTCAGAAGACACTGTAAAGCACCATAGTAACCAACATTAAAATACAGTAGCGTAAAAGGTCAGAGCATTCATTAAAATCAATGCAGAGGTTTTATTTAACAAAGTATATTTAACTATTTATTAATTTAGTCATCCATCCATCCATTTTCTACCGCTTATTCCCTTTCGGGGTCGCGGGGGGCGCTGGCGCCCATCTCAGCTACAATCGGGCGGAGGGCGGGGTACACCCTGGACAAGTCGCCACCTCATCGCAGGGCCAACACAGATAGACAGACAACATTCACACTCACATTCACACACTAGGGCCAATTTAGTGTTGCCAATCAACCTATCCCCAGGTGCATGTCTTTGGAAGTGGGAGGAAGCCGGAGTACCCGGAGGGAACCCACGCATTCACGGGGAGAACATGCAAACTCCACACAGAAAGATCCCAAGCCTGGATTTGAACCCAGGACTGCAGGAACTTCGTATTGTGAGGCAGACGCACTAACCCTTCTGCCACCGTGAAGCCCTTAATTTAGTCATATTTATTTTAATTTTTAATAAGTTGTCCACTGTAACATTACACACAGTTTGAACAGTAACACTGTGTTTGAATACTCTTGGAGCCCACATACCAAAGTTTGAGGATCACTACATCAGTCAGACTGTACTAGAACTGTATCCACTAAATACACTGAAGTTGTGACAACAATGTTTTGTGTTTTCTGTGCTTTGTTATTCGTTCATGCTGGCATTTTGTAATTGAGAGGATATGACAGTGGGCGGGGCCACAGAAAGTGTTAAAGTCAAGACATGACCAGTTCTTTCCATGCAGTCACAGCTGTGACCACAGTGAGCAGAGATGGAAACAAAAGGATTGCTGCATATGAGTCATTGTAGACAAACACGCAGAATATTGTGTGGGGTTATTGTCAAAAGTATGGAAAGCATTTCTAAAAATCATTAAAGGTGATTATTTTTCCAAAAATTTTAGTTTTATTTTTAAAAATAAAGGATCAAATAAATAATTACAGCCCCAAAATAAATAAAAAATGACATGATGACTCATTGACTAGTTGAAACGGCAAAAGTTTGTTGTTTTTAATAATTTTGTGCAGCCATTTGTGGAATAAAGGAATTAAGTAGGTTGATTTGGGTAAAACATTGTTTTAAATATTTATTAATCGAAATATTTTTATTTTATTTTAATTAATGAAAAAATGTTTGGTAGTTTTTTTATTTTATTTCAAAATATATCTTTATATTTGTGTTATAGTTTTTATTCTTTTTTTTTTTTTTTTTTTTTTTTTTAGATGAATATATTAATATGGAAAGGCATTGTTTTAAATCCATCCATCCATCTATTTTCTACCGCTTGTCCCTTTTGGGGTTGCGGGGGGTACGGGAGCCCATCTCAGCTGCACTCGGGCAGAAGGCTGTGTACACCCTGGACAAGTCGCCACCTCATCACAGGGCCAACACAGATAGACAGACAACATTCTACTCAGTGGCCTAGTGGTTAGAGTGTCCGCCCTGAGATCGGTAGGTCGTGAGTTCAAACCGTGGCCGAGTCAGACCAAAGACTATAAAAATGGGACCCGTTACCTCCAAGCTTGGCACTCAGCATTGAGGGTTGGAATTGGGGGTTAAATCACCAAAAATGATTACCGGGCGCGGCACCGCTGCTGCCCACTGCTCCCCTCACCTCCCACAGGGTGATCAAGGGTGATGGGTCAAATGGAGAGAATAATTGCGCCACATCTAGTATGTGTGTGACAATCATTGGTACTTTAACTTTAACATTCACACTCACATTCACACACTAGGGCCAATTTAGTGTGGCCAATCAACGTATCCCCAGGTGCATGTTTTAAATCATTGTTTATTTATTTCAATTTTTAAACTTTATTTTGATTAAAAACATTTTTTTATAGTTTTTTGTTTATTTCAAAATATATTTATTATGTATTCGTTATAGTTTTTATTAATTTATTATAATGCAGTAACAAAATGTTTAGATGAATAATGAGAAAATATATTGTTTTAAATCATTGTTTATGTGTTTAAATTTTGTAATTTTATTGTAATTAAAAACATCTTTAATAGTTTTTCTTATTTATTTTCAAAATGTGTTTTTATATATATGTTGTATTTTTTATTAATGTATTATAATACTTGAAAAATAAATAAATACATTTAGAATAATTTATAAATAAATACAATTAAGAAAATGTAAGTTTTCTATTTTAAAAGTACACATTCGGGCACCGTTTAAGCACCGGCACTGTTTTAAGTACGGATCTAAAAATGTAAACCATAGCCATTTATCATTTTAAGTAGGGTTGAACAAAGAAGAAAGCGACCATTAAAGGCTGGTGGGAAGGAATAAAGAGCGTGTTTTTTTGCACTTCTCCTTTCTACATCCTGTCTTTAGATTACCTTGTAGATGCATTTACTTTAAACAACCTCCTTTTTTGGGGGGGGTTAAAATTACACTTCCTCCTACTTCCTCTTGCAGAGGGGGTTTGATTTTGCATTGACGACAGAAACCAAAAAAACACACCCACTTCCAAAGTTTCACAGCGCATGTGCATGTAGAGCTGCTTCCAACCACTGGAGGGCAGTGTGGCTTCATGTAGTGACACAGTTTTCCCTTATTACATATTTTTCTCCCTGCTTATTTTGGATAGCCAAGCGTCTCTGAGTGCTTATTTTATTTTTTATTTTTTTTTTATTGTGCACACACCCTCAATGCTGCAATTTGGACTCCTTGTGGTTCTTCTCTGCCGGTGACTGACAGGTTCTTAACGAGTGCAGCCTGGGGCGTTTGCCCTCCAGGTCTGTACATCAACCATCGACATACAACACACGAGCACACGCATATTATGCACATAGTCCTTCTGCGCACTCACGTTTCATCCCGTGACTGACGGTCACCAACTCGGTTTCTATGGCGCGGACCGATTCGACGCTGAAAGAACGTCCGGTTAAGGCGCCGATGTCGGGTGGCGACGAGGCCTCGCCGAGGGCCCGTGCTCATTGTGAGGGTCACAATGACGAGGCGGCATAGCTGGCGAGTGGGAGACGGAAACCCTGAGCAGCGCGTTCTCGCCGTCCCTTCATGATTCATCCCTCCGCTCACCTTTGTTCCGTCTCTTCTTGGGCGGAGAGGAAAGCCAATTAAAATACTATCTGGATGGATACCATGAAGAAAGACATAGCTCCTCCGTGACATTCTCTCTACCCCCTGCATGGTGACAGATCTGGTGCATGGGAGAATGAAGAAGAAAAAAAAAATCCGCCCTCTGCTGCTATTAAATGTTGATGTATAATATCAAAAATATATATACACACAAACATGAAGGCGAATGTAGGAATCAAACTCTCGCCTGGATTCAACCCTGCATACTCAAACAGGCCGTCTGTGTTTTTGTGAGGAGTAGATAAATGGAATAGGAAGTGGACACTTTTTCAAAAATATATTTTTGGCCACCTCACCTGTCAGTGGGGGTGTCCCGATCCGATATTGACATCGGTCCGCTATCAGCAAAAAAAAAAAAAAAAGTAGCTTGCATCTAAGAAGTCCGATAAAAACCAATGAGCACACAAGTTTGGTCTTTTCTTGTACTTTAGTGAAGTTATTTTCAAAAGCTAAACATGGTAGGCCAGTGGTTCTCAACCTTTTTTCAGTGGTGTACCCTCCGTGAACATTTTTTTCAATTCAAGTACCCCCTAATCAGAGCAAAGCATTTTTGGTTGAAAAAAAGAAGAAGTAAGTTGAGTTTAAACCTAAAACTTCTATTTTGGTTTCATCTGACCACATGACATTCTCCCAATCCTCTGCTGTATCATCCATGTATCCATCCACATCCATCCATCCATCCATCTTCCTCCGCATATCTGAGGTCGGGTCGCGGGGGCAACAGCCTAAGCCACTTCGTCTAGCTCTTCCCGGAGGATCCCGAGGCGTTCCCAAGCCAGCCGGGAGACATAGTCTTCCCAACGTGTCCTGGGTCTTCCCTGTGGCCTCCTACCGGTTGGACGTGCCCTAAACACCTCCCTAGGAGGCGTTCGGGTGGCATCCTGACCAGATGCCCGAACCACCTCATCTGGCTCCTCTCGATGTGAAGGAGCAGCGGCTTTACTTTGAGTTCCTCCCGGATGGCAGAGCTTCTCACCCTATCTCTAAGGGAGAGCCCCGCCACCCGGTGGAGGAAACTCATTTTGGCCGCTTGTACCCGTGATCGTATCCTTTCGGTCATGACCCAAAGCTCACTACCATAGATGAGGGTGGGAACGTAGATTGACCGGTAAATTGAGAGCTTTGCCTTCCGGCTCAGCTCCTTCTTCTCCACAACGGATCGGTACAACGTCCGCATTACTGAAGCCGCTGCACCGATACGCCTGTTGATCTCACGATCCACTCTTCCCTCACTCGTTAACAAGACTCCTAGGTACTTGAACTCCTGCACTTGGGGCAGGGTCTCCATTTTGGTATAAACTCAACTCCTCGTGTTTGGGGGAAGAAGAATACTGAGTTGCATCCCAAGAACACCACACCTACTGTGAAGCATGGGGGTGGAAACATCATGCTTTGGGGCTGTTTTTCTGCTAAGGGGACAGTACGATTGATCCGTGTTAAGGAAAGAATGAATGGGGCCATGTATCGTGAGATTTTGAGCCAAAACCTCCTTCCATTAGTGAGAGCTTTGAATGGTTGACCAAATACTTATTTTCCACCATAATTTACAAATAAATTCTTCAAAATTCCTACAATGTGAATTCCTGGATTTTTTTTCACATTGTGTCTCTCACAGTTGAAGTGTACCTATGATGAAAATTACAGACCTCTGTCATCATTTTAAGTGGGAGAACTTGCACAATCGGTGGCTGACTAAATACTTTTTTGCCAAAACTGTATGTCCTCAGTTTCTGATTTATTAAATTGTATAACAGTGCAAAATATTCCTCATTTGTAGTGGTCTTTCTTGAACTATTTGGAAAAAAATATATAAAAATAACTAAAAACTTGTTGAAAAATAAACAAGTGATTCAATTATAAATATAGATTTCTACACATAGAAGTAATCATCAACTTAAAGTGCCCCCTTTGGGGATTGTAGTAGAGATCCATCTGGATTCATGAACTTAATTCTAAACATTCTTCACAAAAAAAGAAATCTTTAACATCAATATTTATGGAAAATGTCCACAAAAAATCTAGCTGTCAATATTGCATTGTTTGTGACAATCTGTCACTTCATTTCTGTTAGTTTTTCGTGTTTTTGTATTTACTTCCTGTTCAGTGCTCTTATTTTGTTGTATTTCCTGTTTTATTCACGGAGCACTGTTGTTTTTCTCTTTTCGTTGATTGGCAGCGGTTCACACCTGCTGTCAATCACACTAGTGTCTATTTATGTTTCACTCGAGCACTCCTCAGTGCTCGATGATAAAATCTATGTTGAGAACGTTTATCTGCACGACTGCTTTATGTTTGCTTTTGTTATTTTCTTATTTGTATTAAATATTCTTACCTTCACTCAACTCTCCTGGATTCTTGCAAACTCGGGGACACACAACAGCAGACATGCGAGTTCACAACAGTATCACCGAGCCAGATAGTGTCCTCGCGAGAATCCCTGTCGGCAATCCTCAGCCGACGTTCTGGACCGCACAATTCCTGGAGGACTTGAAGGCCAGGTTTGTGCGGTCCCAGCCAACAGACGCGGACCCTCTTCCCGCGGCAACGCTACCGGCTACGGCTCTCCGACCGGCGCGTCCTCCGCCGCCATCCTTCCTCTCGGCAACGCTGCTGGCTACGGCTCACCGACCGTCGCGCCTGCCTCATCCTTCACGTCTCGCGGCTCCCGCGGCTCCGTCGCCGACTATGGCTCTCCGACCGGCACGCCCGCCACCGCCATCCTTCCCGTCGTCTGCTGTGCTGCTTCTCCCTGCTCCTATGCAGCTTCCAGCGGCTGCTCCCCGGCTCCTCTTCCTGCCGGCTCCCGCTCTCTTTGCTGGTTCGCCAAGGGTTCCAGTGGAGCCCACGGTGAGGTCTCTTTTGTCCTCCTGCTGGGACTCGGTGCGGGACGTGTCTTCGTCCCTCCGCCCGTCCCTGGTTTTCGCACCGGGGGACTCCGACGACGAGGCACGTTTTCCCGCAAGTGTGTACGGCGTCTGGCAGCCGCCTAGTGGAGGGGGGCCTACAATATGCAGCGGTGCAGCCAGGCACACACCGCTGTCACCCTCGCAAGCGTCTCCTTCCACGGAGACATCTACGACCCTGGCGGGCTTTCGCACAGCTCCAACGCCGGCTCCACGCCAAGTTCCAACGCCGGCTCCACGCCGAGTTCCAACGCCGGCATTACGCACGGCTCCAACGCCGCCAGTAGCAGCACCACGCCAAGCTTCGTCGCCGTCGACATCTGCTATACTCCTCGGCCGGCATCTGCTGCTCCTCGCCCGGCATCTTCATCTGTCGCTTCCACACCGCCGATGACGCCTGCCACTACTCGCGGCGGTGCAGCCGAGCACACGCCGCTGTCATCATCCACGCCGCCGATGACCCCTGCTGCTTCCACGCCGCTGTCATCCACGCCATCATCTTCTCCCACAAAGACATCTTTATCACCGGTGGGACTTTGCATGACACCGCCATCATCATTGTCGTCATCGTCGCCGCCTGCTCCAACGCCGGCATATGCTGCTCCTCGGCCGACATTAGCTTCTCCTCGCCCGGCGTCTTCATCTGCCGCTTTCACGCCGCCGATTACGCCTGCTACTTCCCGGCCTGCTTCAGCGCGCCCGCCTCTACGTCGGCCGCGGATGTGGCCGTACCCTGGGCGTTCTCCTCGCGGGACGCACTCTCCTCTTTTTCGGCCAGTGATGTGGCCGTTCTCTGGCCGCCCACCTCGCCAGTTCCAGCGGCGCTCTACGCGCCGTCGCCACCTGACTTTCCCTCGCTGGCTGCGGGGACACGAGGTTTGGCGACCCTCCACCAAAATCCTCCCTCCACCCTCCCTTACATTGTGGACTTTTTTCCATTTTTCTTTTCCAGGGAACATCTGGTATCTGTTCCATGAGGGGGAGGTCCTGTGACAATCTGTCACTTAATTTCTGTTAGTTTTTCGTGTTTTTGTATTTACTTCCTGTTCAGTGCTCTTATTTTGTTGTATTTCCTGTTTTATTCACGGAGCACTGTTGTTTTTCTCTTTTCGTTGATTGGCAGCGGTTCACACCTGCTGTCAATCACACTAGTGTCTATTTATGTTTCACTCGAGCACTCCTCACTGCTCGATGATAAAATCTATGTTGAGAACGTTTATCTGCACGACTGCTTTATGATTGCTTTTGTGCGTGGCGCAGTGGGAGAGTGGCCGTGCGCAACCCGAGGGTCCCTGGTTCAAATCCCACCTAGTACCAACTTCGTCACGTCCGTTGTGTCCTGAGCAAGACACTTCACCCTTGCTCCTGATGGGTGCTGGTTGGTGCCTTGCATGGCAGCTCCCTCCATCAGTGTGTGAATGTGTGTGTGAATGGGTAAAATGTGGAAGTAGTGTCAAAGCGCTTTGAGTACCTTGAAGGTAGAAAAGCGCTATACAAGTACAACCCATTTATCATTTATTCATTTATTTTCTTATTTGTATTAAATATTCTTACCTTCACTCAACTCTCCTGGATTCTTGCAAACTCGGGGACACACAACAGCAGACATGCGAGTTCGCAACATTGTTGAATTGTTTTTCACAGTTTACGAACTTACATTCATATTTTGTTGAAGTGTTATTCAATAAATATATTTATAAAGGTTTTTTGAATTGCTGCTATTTTTAGAATATTAAAAAAAAATCTCACGTACCCCTTGGCATACCTTCAAGTACCCCCAGGGGTACGCATACCCCCATTTGAGAACCACTGTGGTAGGCTATATATAGGCTACAAGCGACACTATAGTTAGCACTCAAGCTACACACACATCAGGGGTGTCAAACTCATTTTAGATCAGGGGGCCACATGGAGAAATATCTACTCCCAAGTGGACCGGACTGGTAAAATCACGGCAGGATAACTTAAAAATAAAGACAATTTCAGATACATTTCTTTATTTAAAAATAGACCAAGCACATTCTGACAAAGTACAAATCATAATGTTTTTGGGGTTTTTTACACTTACATGTTGCGGTTAATGATATTCTATCTTTATTTGTCGCAATTTATACTTTCTAAATAAATGAGGTGATAATGTTCTTCAGTCAACTCATTGGTGTTCATTTTCAATCTATCAAGATGAAAAAATAATATCAAAATAAATTTAAAGGATGTTTTTCATGTAATATGCTCATTTTCCTCGACTGGTGCACTAACATCATGTGGTTTATTTTTTTTTACATATGTTGCATCATGGTGCGGATGGTGTTCTGCTGACCTCAACTGCGGATGTTGTGGATAGGTGGAAGGAATTCTTCGAAGACCTCCTCAATCCCACCAACACGTCTTCCTATGAGGAAGCAGTGCCTGGGGAATCTGTGGTGGACTCTCCTATTTCTGGGGCTGAGGTCGCTGAGGTAGTTAAAAAGCTCCTCGGTGGCAAGGCCCCAGGGGTGGACGAGATCCGCCCGGAGTTCCTTAAGGCTCTGGATGCTGTGGGGCTGTCTTGGTTGACAAGACTTTGCAGCATCGCGTGGACATCGGGGGCGGTACCTCTGGATTAGCAGACCGGGGTGGTGGTTCCTCTCTTTAAGAAGGGGGACCGGAGTTTGTGTTCCAACTATCGTGGGATCACACTCCTCAGCCTTCCCGGTAAGGTTTATTCAGGTGTACTGGAGAGGAGGCTACGTCGGATAGTTGAACCTCGGATTCAGGAGGAACAGTGTGGTTTTCGTCCTGGTCGTGGAACTGTGGACCAGCTCTATACTCTCGGCAGGGTTCTTGAGGGTGCATGGGAGTTTGCCCAACCAGTCTACATGTGCTTTGTGGACTTGGAGAAGGCATTCGACTGTGTCCCTCGGGAAGTCCTGTGGGGAGTGCTCAGAGAGTATGGGGTATCGGACTGTCTTATTGTTGCGGTCCGTTCCCTGTACGATCAGTGCCAGAGCTTGGTCCGCATTGCCGGCAGTAAGTCGAACACATTTCCAGTGAGGGTTGGACTCCGCCAAGGCTGTCCTTTGTCACCGATTCTGTTCATAACTTTTATGGACAGAATTTCTAGGCGCAGTCAAGGCGTTGAGGGGTTCCGGTTTGGTAACCGCAGGATTAGGTCTCTGCTTTTTGCAGATGATGTGGTCCTGATGGCTTCATCTGACCGGGATCTTCAGCTCTCGCTGGATCGGTTCGCAGCCGAGTGTGAAGCGACCGGAATGAGAATCAGCACCTCCAAGTCCGAGTCCATGGTTCTCGCCCGGAAAAGGGTGGCGTGCCATCTCCGGGTTGGGGAGGATACCCTGCCCCAAGTGGAGGAGTTCAAGTACCTAGGAGTCTTGTTCACGAGTGAGGGAAGAGTGGATCGTGAGATCGACAGGCGGATCGGTGCGGCGTCTTCAGTAATGCGGACGTTGTACCGATCCGTTGTGGTGAAGAAGGAGCTGAGCCGGAAGGCAAAGCTCTCAATTTACCGGTCGATCTACGTTCCCATCCTCACCTATGGTCATGAGCTTTGGGTCATGACCGAAAGGATAAAATCACGGGTACAAGCGGCCGAAATGAGTTTCCTCCGCCGTGTAGCGGGGCTCTCCCTTAGAGATAGGGTGAGAAGCTCTGCCATCCGGGAGGAACTCACAGTAAAGCGCATCTCCTTCACATCGAGAGGAGCCAGATGAGGTGGTTTGGGCATCTGGTCAGGATGCCACCCGAACGCCTCCCTAGGGAGGTGTTTAGGGCACGTCCAACCGGTAGGAGGCCACGGGGAAGATCCAGGGCACGTTGGGAAGACTATGTCTCCCGGCTGGCCTGGGAACGCCTCGGGATCCCCCGGGAAGAGCTAGACGAAGTGGCTGGGGAGAGGGAAGTCTGGGTTTCCCTGCTTAGGCTGTTGCCCCCGCGACCCGACCTCGGATAAGCGGAAGATGATGGATGGATGGATGGATGTTGCATCATCTACAAAGATACAAATAATTGCTATTGTGACATCTAGTGGACACATTTAGAACAGGAGTTTTTTTCATTCAAAAACGTAGGCTCATTTTTATACTTAAGCAAACACATCTTGCGGGCCGGATAAAACCTGTTCGCAGGCCTGATCCGGTACATTTGACACCCCTGCCAAAGTACTATCTATCTGTCTATCTATCTATTTTCCGGACTATAAGCCACTACTTTTTGCCCACGCTTTGAACCCTGCGACCTACAAAACGGTACAGCTAATTTATGGATTATTCGTCGCTACCGGCCATATTGTTTTGTATTCAAAAAACAATTTTCATAAAACACGGACAGAGACACTGAAAAGGTGTGTTGTTTTTTGCGCTAATATGGCGCCATCTTTTGGAGGAGTTCGCTCAATGCAGGTGCTGTTGTAAGAAAATGTACTTCCTCTTTCGTGCCTTGAACCAGAACTATTGGTCCCGTTTCATCTACTATTGGTTGTAGTCAGTCAAGTGACTTTTGAACGGAAGTAAACAAAGTCCAGAGCGTTTCTGCTCGGAAATATTCTTCAGTCATCACGCCAAGCAACGTTTGTAAGTATTGAGATATAACTAAAACAATTCATACTTACTAAACCAATGTTTGATGTCTGTACAGTAGGAGTATTTTCATGCTTAATTGTACGTGCTATAGTAATGAAATCAAGCTTGTGTCGTTAGCATTAGCAAACATGCTATATACGTTTCCAAGTGTCTGTGTTAGTATTATTAACTTACAATGGCATTCTTTTTGTATTGTTTCAATTTCGTAAATTAACCAAAACGCCACCGTGGAGTTATTAAATCTGTTTAGCTGATTAGAGAGTTAGCTTCTGCAGCTAATGAGTCCATGACGGTGACTTCTGTTTTGTTTGATTAGCCATTTTACTGCAGTGTGACAGGCACTGTTTAGTAAGATATGTAAAATCTTTCGCACCGGTATATCTCTGCGGTTTATAGTCAGGTGCAGCTAATATATGCAAAAATATTTTTTCTTCTCAAATTTGCTGGGTGTGCTTCACGATGGCAGAGGGGTTAGTGCGTCTGCCTCACAATACGAAGGTCCTGCAGTCCTGGGTTCAAATCCAGGCTCGGGATCTTTCTGTGTGGAGTTTGCATGTCCTCCCCGTGAATGCGTGGGTTCCCTCCGGGTACTCCGGCTTCCTCCCACTTCCAAAGACATGCACCTGGGGATAGGTTGATTGGCAACACTAAATTGGCCCTAGTGTGTGAATGTGAGTCTGAATGTTGTCTGTCTATCTGTGTTGGCCCTGCGATGAGGTGGCGACTTGTCCAGGGTGTACCCCGCCTTCCGCCCGATTGTAGCTGAGATAGGCGCCAGCGCCCCCCGCGACCCCAAAAGGGAACAAGCGGTAGAAAATGGATGGATGGATGGATGGCCTAAATACAGGTTTCGCTCTATAGCCCGGGAATTGGGTAATTGTCGTTATTTGAACAACATTGCAGTCTAAAACAGCATATTTGTCAAAATAAACAAGTAGAGAAAAATTATCGTCCCATTTTACTTACAGATACAAAGTCTCCAAGGCAGAAGTGCATTAGAACGTATCCAGTAACACACGTGTCCGCATCATTCAATTTGCTACGTCGTGAGCTTAACTCGTTATATTATTGTGGCCACCGGGTGTCGCCAAAACACGAATTCAAGCATCTGTCATAAGGTTAGTGTTTTTCCTCCCTGCCACTTCCTAACATTACACACTACAAAATAATACAAAAATGTGCCCTGATTACTGCCGATATCGAAAGGGGTTAAGGTCGGTATCGGCCGACACGCAAGGCTCCAACATTGGTAGCATACTTGCCAACCTTGAGACCTCTGAATTCGGGAGATGGGGGTTGGGGGGGGGGGGGGGGGGGTTACTTAGGGGTAGCAGGGGGTGTATGTATTGTCAAGAATTTCCTATATATATATATATATATATATATATATATATTTGTATTTGAAATCTCCTGATGATTGAGGGAACCCCTCATGAAACAGTTCTGTAGAGATGAAGTAGTCTTGTGATTTTTTTCCACACATATACATATATATATTTATATTATATATATTATATATACATATACATATATATATACATATATATATATATGTATATACATATATATATATATATATACATATACATATATATATACATACATATATATATATATATATATATATATATATATATATATATATATATATATATATATACATATACACATACATATATATATTATATATATATATATGAATGAGTATATCCATTTGGCCACCGTGTTCAATGAAGAAGTCTGATCTACAAAATTTGCATGCAGCATACTCCTTCCCCTTTGAGCTGTCCTGGATGAACTGCTGAAATTATTTTTTCCAATCATTTTGGAACTTGCAAGCGTACTTCTTCTTCTTACTTGTCGTCCCCATGTCTCTTCTTCGTTCTTCTGCTTCGTCTCTGTTATGTTTTTGGACATTACTACTTGCCGTAATTTGGAAGCAATGCATGATGGGAATCCGGATGTTGTGTGTCAGTGTATTAACGTGCCGGCTGGAATAAACACACGCTGGGAAATATCTCCGTGCCTGCCTACTTTATGGGTTATAGATAAACCTATGGATAACGGAGACATATATAATTGTCTCCTTTTCAGGTGAGAGGGGACGCTAAAGGCAGTGCCTTTAAGGCACGCCCCCAATATTGTTGTCCGGGTGGAAATCAAGAGAAATTCAGGAGAATGGTTGCCTCCGGAGATTTTCGGGAGGGGCACTGAAATTCGGGAGTCTCCCAGGAAAATCGGGAGGGTTGGCAAGTATGATCGGTAGTGACAAAGCCGCATGGGGACATCTCTTACCTGTCAGTCAATCTTACAGCAAATTGGACACCAATGTGTGCGTCAGGGGTCAAAGGTGAGACACGGCGAGTATGAAGCATCCTACTAAATACTGTAAATATTCCAACAAATCCCCTGGGGAGAGCGTGTGACACGCCATGACTCAACTACAACCATCCCTGTTAAACATTTCCTGCCCTGTTGGTCTGAAAACACTGTCGGTAAACACACAGCCTTTACTGAGAAATTCCAGAGAGACAGCACACACACACACACACACACACACACACATACACACACACACATGCACGCACACACACACACGGTCCAGTTCTGGGATTTGAGTGGCCATTTAGAAATCTGGACGGCAGTTCAGTGACCCAGTACTAACGAGGCCTTGAAGGAGAGCTGACCACACAGCGCTGCTATCTCGTCTTGTCGCCATGTTTGCTTAAAATGTCATCCAATCAAGCTCCTCTCTTCCAGCCGCAGTCATCCATCAGAGCGGTATTGTTAGTAAACACAAAATGAAATTTTGCTTGTCTCTCTAATGATGCGCGTTGCAACATTACGATCCCTTACGCCACCTAATGAGACCCGGTTGGCCAAAACTCGGCCTGGACCAAAATACTAATGCTGAGTTCTGAACGAGCAAAATAAGTACACTGCAAAAACTGAAATCTAAATAAGGTTAATATCTCAAACAAGGGCGATATTTTCTTATTTTCTTTCTGATAAGATCATTCTTCTCACTAAGCAGATTTTATGTTAGTTTTTTACTTGTTTTAAGATTGTTGCTTTTAAAATATCTCAGCAAGATATTACAGCTTTTTGATGAATTTTTACCTAAATTGAGTAAAACATGCTTGAAACTAGAATATCAACTGATGCAAAGCTGTGTCATCAACATTCATAAAACTACTTTTTTAAAGGCCTACTGAAACCCACTACTACCGACCACGCAGTCTGATAGTTTATATATCAATGATGAAATATTAACATTGCAACACATGCCAATACGGCCTTTTTAGTTTACTAAATTGCAATTTTAAATTTCCCGCGAAGTGTCCTGTTGAAAACGTCACGGAATGCTGACGTGTACGCGTGACGTTGCGGACTGTTAGGAAATATCAGCGCTGCGCACACACACAGCTAAAAGTCGTCTGCTTTAACGGCATAATTACACAGTATTTTGGAGATATGTGTTGCTGAATCTTTTGCAATTTGTTCAATTAATAATGGAGAAGTCAAAGTAGAAAGATGGATTTGGGAAGCTTTAGCCTTTAGCCACACAAACACACGGTGATTCCTTGTTTAAAATTCCCGGAGGTGAAACTTTACTATGGATCAGAGCGGTCAAGCAAACATAGATACCGACCAAATGTCAACCAGCAGGTTTCGGTGAGAAAATTGTGGTAAAAAGTCGCCACTTACCGGAGATCAGCTGAGCTTGTGCCGTCCGTACAGCTGCCGTCGACTTCCATCAGACACTGGTCTCAAGACACCCGTGGATACACCCTTCCGACTATCAGGTAATATTAAACTGACTAAAACACTAGCAACACAATAGAAAGATAAGGGATTTCGCAGAATTATCTTAGTAAATGTGTCTAAAAAAATCTGAGTCCGCCTCAATGCAATGGCGTGTTTTTTTTTAAACTTGATTTATTTTTATTTTTTTTTTCTAGTCCGTTGCTATCAATATCCTCAAACACAAATCTTTCATCCTCGCTTAAATTAATGGGGAAATTGTCGTATTCTCTGTCCGAATAGCTATTTTTGTTGGAGGCTCCCATTAGAAACAATGTGAGGATGTGAGGAGCCATCAACGGGTGACGTCATTGTCTGCGACTTCCGGTAAAGGCAGGGCTTTTCTGTTAGCGACCAAAAGTTGCGAACTTTATCGTCGATGTTCTCTACTAAATCCTTTCAGCAAAAATATGGCTGTATCGCGAAATGATCCAGTATGACACATAGAATGGACCTGCTATCCCCGTATGAATAAGAAAATCTCATTTCAGTAGGCCTTTAAAGTAATAATTTCTCATTTCAAGCATGAAATAAAAAAATCATGACTTTGACACAGTTTTGTCTCATAATTAAAAAGGATGACAGCCAAATGGACTTTGCTGTTTTATTTTCAAAGAAACAATAAAAGTAATTGTACTTTTATAGTAGTACAGTTGGCACAGTACAGTAAACTGACAGTTAATATTTAAACATTTGACATTTCAAACAATATTGCACATTCAGATAAATTCTTCAAAATTACAATAAAAAAAATTGGCCGGCACACGACAAGTTGAGTTTATACCAAAATGGATACATGGATGATACAGCAGAGGATTTGGAGAATGTCATGTGGTCAGATGAAACCAAAATAGAACTTTTTGGTATAAACTCAACTTGTCGTGTTTTGAAGAAGAACAATACTGAGTTGCATCCCAAGAACACCATACCTACTGTGAAGCATGGGGGTGGAAACATCATGCTTTGGGGCTGTTTTTCTGCTAAGGGGACAGGACGATTGATCCGTGTTAAGGAAAGAATGAATGGGGCCATGTATCGTGAGATTTTGAGCCAAAACCTCCTTCCATCAGTGAGAGCTTTGAATGGTTGACCAAATACTTATTTTCCACCATAATTTACAAATAAATTCTTTAAAATTCCTACAATGTGAATTCCTGGATTTTTTTTTTCACATTCTGTCTCTCACAGTTGAAGTGTACCTATGTTGAAAATTACCGACCTCTGTCATCATTTTAAGTGGGAGAACTTGCACAATCGGTGGCTGACAAAAATAATTTTTTGCCCCACTGTATGATGATGTCGTGAAAAAGTGCGCGCTTGTTTTCTTTCATGACTGCAACAATGCCATACAAGCAATGGCCTCACTACTGTGTGTCCGGGTGGATGGGACTAATAGTCAGCGGCGGCGACATGGCAGAGTGGACGTGTGATGGCCGCCGTGTCAGGAAGTGGAGATGCAACCCGTTTAATGAGAATCTATGGCCTGTTTGGATAAAGGGCCTGACTGAGAGGCTGTGACAAGTCCTAATGCTCACAAGTATAAATGATGTGGGCGGGTGCAGGGAGGAGGGGGGGGTGCGTCCTGGGAGGAGGGGACTGAGCGAAATCAATCCTCCGAGACTCTGGGCGGTGCTGGGGACCAGGCCAAAGACTGACAAATGGCCAGGGAGAAAAACATTTAGTGAAAGGAGCAAAGTTGGGGGGAAAAAAGCCAAACTTGCACATTTTAATTTTATAGTGATAAAGGTGTCATATTTGTGCCACACATTCAATCAAATTGAGCGCCCACACACACACACACACAAACACACACACAAATACACACACACACACACACACACACACACACACACACACACACACACACACACACACACACACACACACAATAGCCTTTGTTATGTTGAGCGCGTTTGTCTCTGTATGGCTGCAGCAGAAGGGTTAAAATACGATTGAGTCTATATCACTGGAGAATAATACATTCAACAGTGTGTGTGTGTGTGTGTGTGTGTGTGTGTGTGTGTGTGTGTGTGTGTGTGTGTGTGTGTGTGTGTGTGTGTGCGTTTGTCAAAGTGACATATGGGGACATTTTTATGAAATTTCACCTTACATATGAGGACCTGTTGAAATATGGGGACATTTTCCATGTCCCCATATTTCCCGCAATGCTATCGTGTTCTAGACCCTCCCAGCATGTTCCCAGACCAAAAATCTCTGAAGTCTTCATTTGTCAAATTTTCAGAAAAAGTGTGTGAAAGTGTGTTTAATTTTTTTGCTCACCTTCGATTTTGCCCCTAGTGGCCATCTTTGCTATTATGACACACACACACACACACTTGTCCTCATATGTCATATGTCCTCATATGTCATGTGGGTCAGAAACTCACACACTCCAACATTTTGAAAAACATCTAATCATTACAGCAATAAACATACTTTTAAATTCTAAATCAAATAACACATGTTCAACTGATCTGATGATCTGAACCTTTTTTATGTTAGTTTTATCTATTCATTTGGTTTATCTGGAGAGGATTTGGGCTAGACAATTAGTAATAAAGGGATTATGGTGATGATTTAATTGGTTTGATTCAGTATTTTACTGTATTGGGCTTTTTGCTATTATGTTGACTAAAATACAATGCCGCACAATAATTAATTTAAATGTGCCTGAAATGTAGGTTTTTGCATAAATCCCCCCCCCCCTACATACAGTATTTAATATTTTCAAATGGTTACAATAGCACATGATTTAGGTATTTTTATCTTTGGGACAAATTTTGGATTCAATTGGCGATTGTTTTTGGAGGTATTCACTTTACATTGTGTTCAAGATGGTTACTTCCGCCCACTCTGAAGAGTCTCGGCGTCTGATTGGTCCAATTTTCAGTTAGGCGCTGCCTGATTGGCCAGTGGATGATGTCGGATCCTAACAGAGGGCTAAATCACTAGTTAACTATTTTCATCTTGGAAGTTATACAGCTCACGTATCACACTTAATATTGAATATATATAAAAAGGGTTTTCCAAAAGGACCATTTATAATCGAAATACAAAACTTCACACACGATTTTGAGCACAACAGAGCGCTCAGTGAACATCACTTCCGGGACCTGCATCACCAGAGGGGGACATCTATCTTGGCCACAAACCATCTTTGACAGTCTTCGGCAGCATGGTTGAATCAGGTGAGCATAAAATGGAGTTTAACGTAATTAAATAGACCAATGTTTTTTAACATAGGAAAATAATTCATTATAAACAACAGTTAAATGTTTGTTTTTATTAATTGCAATCAGATTTGATTTTATGAGGTTAAATTAAGCATTTCAGTTCTGGGCCAAGGCCAAGGCATTTAAATTTTTTTTTTTTAAAGTTGCATGGAAGATTGTAAGTAGCAGTGATTGTCACACACACACTAGGTGTGGTGAAATTATTCTCTGCATTTGACCCATCACCCTTGATCACTATGCTAGTAAACCTTTTCTTAATTTTAAACAAGACAGACTAGAGTTCTTCAAATTGTTTATACTTTTTCTCAAATACAAATATTTCAAGCTGATAAGCACTGTGGAGTTGGCATGTTACTGATATTGTTACATTAGTTCTTTGTTTGAGAAGCTTCATGTCTGCACTGAGCCTAAATTTAACAGTTTTTGAAGGGTTTAGTTCTTTGTTTTATTTCTGTGTCACTGACTTTTTTCATTTTTATGTTTGGATTTGTTAGGCGCATCAACACATGATGTAGACATCGTGTCCAAAAGAAGAGCGAGACGTAATCCTGAGGCTGAAGCCACCGAGTTTATGTGATCTGGATGTGACAAGTCTTGTTTTAAGGCCCAGTGGATCAATGATTGGAAAGGTATGTCTTGTTATGTATCATATCAATGGTAACTGTATCAACATCTCATTTGGATCATTTCCTTACTGTCTAATAGAGGTTGTATTATATGGCTTTAATTAGAAGTGTTTGGAATAGCAGCGTTCCACGTCCCAAGAGCTAGCTTCTGTAGCCGAGGATCGGACCGCCAAGTGCCCTGCCTTCGGCTGCCGCCCAGTTCACAATGCACCCGACCTCTATGGCCCCTCGGAGTCTTGTTCACGAGTGGGGGAAGAGTGGATGGTGAGATCGACAGGCGGATCGGTGTGGCGTCTTCGGTAATGCGGACGTTGTATCGATCCGTTGTGGTGAAGAAGGAGCTGAGCCGGAAGGCAAAGCTCTCAATTTACCGGTCGATCTACGTTCCCATCCTCACCTATGGTCATGAGCTTTGGGTCATGACCGAAAGGATAAGATCACGGGTACAAGCGGCCCAAATGAGTTTGGGTCTCTCCCTTAGAGATAGGGTGAGAAGCTCTGCCATCCGGGAGGAACTCAAAGTAAAGCCGCTGCTCCTTCACATCGAGAGGAGCCAGATGAGGTGGTTCGGGCATCTGGTCAGGATGCCACCCGGACGCCTCCCTAGGGAGGTGTTTAGGGCACGTCCAACCGGTAGGAGGCCACGGGGAAGACCCAGGACACGTTGGGATGATTATGTCTCCCGGCTGGCCTGGGAACGCCTCGGGATCCCCCGGGAAGAGCTAGACGAAGTGGCTGGGGAGAGGGAAGTCTGGGCTTCCCTGCTTAAGCTGCTGCCACCGCGACCCCACCTCGGAAAAGCGGAACATGATGGATGGATGGATGGATGGTATAACAGCGGTATATGAAAACGATGTTACTAATGCTGTTACTTTTACCGGTAACGAGTAATTTAATAACTTTTATGTACACTACAACGCTGTTACGATTCGTTTTATGTAATGTGGCATGCTACTTTTGATGTGATTGTATGTCAACAAGACAGCGTTAGAAGCACAAAAGGTTTAGTGCAGGTAATATCTTTTTACTAATGAAAGCAACCCCCGGAAGTAATTACAAACACGATATCAAATAGAAAGAGGCCTCATCCACACGCAAACAAAAACATTCAACAGAACTATCTTAACTGCCACTGCTAAGCTAAAAAATACAGCTGAACTATTCTGCTATGTCTGGGCGCTGAAGTCCCACGTCACTTGGCAAAAGGCACAGCTTTTTAAAGGCACACACACACTCTGCTCTCATGAAATGTCTCTCAACTGCATATGCTAGATATTTAAAACTTTTCTTTTTCAAGTAACACATTAATTACAAACCCCGTTTCCATATGAGCTGGGAAATTGTGTTAGATGTAAATCCAAACGGAATATTTTTTTTTACAAATAATAATTAACTTAGAATTTCATGGCTGCAATAAGTGCCAAAGTAGTTGGGAAAGGGCATGTTCACCACTGTGTTACATCACCTTTTCTTTCAACAACACTCAATAACCGTTTGGGAACTGAGGAAACTAATTGTTGAAGCTTGGAAGGTGGAATTCTTTCCCATTCTTGTTTTATGTAGAGCTTCAGTCGTTCAACAGTCCGGGGTCTCCTCTGTCGTATTTTACGCTTCATAATGCACCACACATTTTTGATAGGACTGCAGGCCGGCCAGGAAAGTACCTGCACTCTTTTTTTATGAAGCTGAACACGTGCTGAATGTGGCTTGGCATTGTCTTGCTGAAATAAGTAGGGGCGTACATGAAAAAGTCGGCACTTAAATGGCAGCAAATGTTGTTCCAAACAGATGGGTAACTTACAGATGTGTAAGTTACCCATGCCTTGGGCACTAATGCACCCCCATACCATCACAGATGCTGGCTTTTGAACTTTGCGTCGATAACAGTCTGGATGGTTCGCTTCCCCTTTGGTCCGGATGAAACGGTGTCCAATATTTCCAAAAATAATTTGAAATGTGGGCTCGTTAGACCACAGAACGCCTTTCCACTTTGCAACAGCCCATCTTAGATGATCTCGGGCCCAGAGAAGCCGGCGGCGTTTCTGGATGTTGATAATTGGCTTTCGCTTTGCATAATAGAGCTTTAACTTGCACTTACAGATATAGCAACAAACTGTATTTAGTGACAGTGGTTTTCTGAAGTGTTCCTGAACTCATGTGGTGATATCCTTTAGAGATTGATGTCGGTTTTTGATACAGTGCCGTCTGAGGGATGGAAGGTCACGGTTATTCAATGTTAGTTTCCAGACATGCCGCTTACGTGGAGTGATTTATCCGGATTCTCTGAACCTTTTGATGATATCATGGAGCGTAGATGTTGAAATCCCTAAATTTCTTGCAATTGCACTTTGAGAAACGTTTTTCTTAAACTGTTTGACTATTTGCTCACGCAGCTGTGGACAAAGGGGTGTACCTCGCCCCATCCTTTCCTGTGAAAGACTGAGCATTTTTTGGGAAGCTGTTTTTATACCCAATCATGGCACCCACCTGTTCCAAATTAGCCTTCACACCTGTGGGATGTCCCAAATAAGTGTTTGATGAGCGTTTCTTAACTTTATCAGTATTTATTGCCACCTTTCCCAACTTGTTTGTTGCGTGGTGCTGGCATCAAATTCTAAAGATAATGATTATTTGCACCAAAAAAATGTTTATCAGTTTGAACATCAAATATGTTGTCTTTGTAGCATATTCAACTGAATATGGCTTGAAAAAGATTTGCAAATCATTGTATTCTGTTTATATTTACATCTAACACAATTTCCCAACTCATATGGAAACGGGGTTTGTACTTAATTTAATAATTATTTACATTTATGAAAGAGTAATTCTGTTTGTAATTGAATTTTTAGTCAAGTAACGACTATAATTATTCCTTTTTTAAAATAGATTCTCCAAACATTGTTAATTGATAAACTGTTTTATCAGGATATGGTGTATTTGCTCTTGCATCAATTTAAAAAAGTTCTTTTGTGGTCAAGTACCGAGGGAAGTTCATCTCAAGACATGAGCGGGACAAGAGACAGAAACCCTCTATAAATATCTTTACTATTTATCTGGCATTATATGCTCATAATGTTAACAACAAAAAGTGCTGATAATGTTATAATTAATAAGTTCTAACATTATTTTTATGTGTTTTGTTGCAGACACCAACTGTTGATGTTCTATCTCAACATTCTCCAGATTCATGTGAGCGATAAACCGACTTCATCCCTCCAACAGGTTATTTCTTGACTATTTTACTATCCATCCATCCATCCATTTTCTACTACCTGTCCCTTTTTTGGGTTGGCGGGGTGTGCTTGAGCCTATCTGAGCTGCATTCGGGCGGAAGGCGGAGTGCACCCTGGACAAGTCGCCACCTCATTACACGGCCAACACAAATAGACAACATTTACACTCACATTCACACACTAGGGCCAATTAAGTGTTGCCAATCAACCTATCCCCAGGTGCATGTCTTTGGAGGTAAGATGAAGCCGGAGTACCCGGAGGGAACCCACGCAGTCACGGGGAGAACATGCAAACTCCACACAGAAAGATCACGAGCCCAGGATTTAACTCAGGACCTTCGATTTGTGACGCACATGCACTAACCCCTGACCCACCGTGCTGCCCTATATCTGCTAAAAACTTGACACAACCTATACTTCAAAAGACATTTAATCCTTTTAACCTCTCACAGATCAGTTTATATGACAACATTTTTTAAGCGTACATCCATGTTAGTCTGTGGAATTTACAACTCATGTTTAGCAAAACAGGAGATGTTACAGGTCAGCAACATGAATTCTATATGTGATCACTTGTCATGTACTCATATTGTTTGAACTAAAAAAGACTTCAGTGTGTTTCATATAAGGTCCTCATATTTTTCTGAACCACATTAGTGTGTGTTACAATGTTTAATTCAAAGCTTTAAAATGAGTGTTTCAATCCAGGTCCTCATATTTTCTGAACCACATTTTAGTGAATGTTACATTCTTAAATAATAGTCTAAGAGCTAAAACGCTATAATAATCTTTACTGTTTATGTAGAATTATATGATCAGAATATTATCAACCAAAAGTGGTTGTTAATGTTATAATTAATTAGTTCTGACATTATATTTTTGTGTTTTGTTGCAGACACCAACTGTTGGGGTTCTATCTCAACATTCTCCAGATTCAGATGTGAGCGATAAACCGACTTCATCCCTCCAACAGGTTATTACAAGTCTATTTTTACTATATCTGCTCTAAATGTGACCCAACCTATATTTTGAAAGACATTTATTAATTTTAATCTCTCACAGATCAGTTTATATGACAACATTTTCGTAAGGGTACATCCATGTTAGTCAGTAAGGAGTTTGGAACTCATGTTTAGCAAAACAGGAGATGTTACAAGTCAACAACATACATTCTACATGTGACCCCTCGTCATGTCCTTATATTGTTTGAACCAAGAAAGACTTAGGTGTGTTTCATATAAGGTCCTCATATTTTCTAAACCAGATTAGTGTGTGTTACAATGTTAATGTCCAAGCTTTAAAATGTGTGTTTCAATTCAGGTCCTCATATTTTCTGAACCAGATTTTAGTGTGTTTTATATTCTTAGTTAATTGTCTAAGAGCTGAAACTCTGTAATAATCTTTACTATTTATCTGGCATTGTATGCTCAGAGTTTTATCAACAAAAAGTGCTGATAATGTTATAATTAATTAGTTCTGACATTATATTTTTGTGTTTTGTTGCAGAAACCAACTGTTGAGGTTCCATCTCAACATTCTCCAGATTCAGATGTGAGCCATTAACTGACTTCATCCCTCCAACAGGTTATTACATGTCTATTTTTACTATATCTGCTCTAAATTTGACCCAACCTATATTTTGAAAGACATTTATTTATTTTAATCTCTCACAGATCAGTTTATATGACAACTTTTTCGCAAGGGTACATCCATGTTAGTCAGTAGAAAGTTTAGAACTCATGTTTAGCAAAACAGGAGATGTTACAAGTCAACAACATAAATTCTACATGTGAGCACTCGTCATGTCCTTATATTGTTTGAAGCAAGAAAGACTTAGGTGTGTTTCATATAAGGTCCTCATATTTTCTGAACCTGAAAATGTGTGTTACAATGTTAATGTCAAAGCTTTAAAATGAGTGTCTCAATTCATGTCCTCATATTTTCTGAACCAGATTTTTGTGTGTGTTACATTCTTAATGAATTGTCTAAGAGCTGAAACTCTGTAATAATCTTTACCCTTTATCTGGCATTGTATGCTCAGATTTTTATCAACAAAAAGTGGTGAGAATGTTATAATTAATTAGTTATGACATTATATTTTTGTTTTTTGTTGCAGAAACCAACTGTTGAGGTTCTATCTCAACATTCTCTAGATTCAGATGACAGCCATAAACCGACTTCATCCCTCCAACAGGTTATTACATGTCTATTTTTACTATATCTGCTCTAAATTTGACCCAACCTATATTTTGAAAGACATTTATTAATTTTAATCTCTCACAGATCAGTTTATATGACAACATTTCCGTAAGGGTACATCCATGTTAGTCAGTAGGGAGTTTGGAACTCATGTTTAGCAAAACAGGAGATGTTACAAGTCAACAACATAAATTCTACATGTGAGCACTCGTCATGTCCTCATATTGTTTGAACCAAGAAAGACCTAGGTGTGTTTCATATAAGGTCCTCATATTTTCTGAACCAGATTAGTGTGTGTTAAAATGTTAATGTCAAAGCTTTAAAATGAGTGTTTCAATTCAGAAAATGCAGTGCCTCTTGTTTACAGCCGGTTTCTGCAGCGCTGTTTTCATTGATCAAAGTATTTTTTCGGTGGTCGTGTTTTTGGTACATAACTTGTAAATAGTGCGCAAATAATAGGCTATGTATATATAAATACATTCAAACCCCGTTTCCATATGAGTTGGGAAATTGTGTTAGATGTACATATAAACAGGATACAATGATTTGCAAAGAATTTTCAACCCCAATTCTGTTGAATATGCTACAAAGACAACATATTTGATGTTAAAACTGCTAAACATTTTTTTTGCAAAGAATTTAGGGATTTTACCATCTACGGTCCGTAAAATTATCAAAAGGTTCAGAGAATCTGGAGAAATCACTGCACGTAAGCGATGTACTGCATTAAAAACCGACATCAGTGTGTAAAAGATATTACCACATGGGCTCAGAAATACTTCAGAAAACCACTGTCAGTTACTACAGTTGGTCGCTACATCTGTAAATGCAAGTTAAAACTCTACTATGCAAAGCAAATGCCATTTATCAACAAGACAGAGGAACGCCGCGGGCTTCGCTGGGCCCGAGCTCATCTAAGATGGACTGATGCAAAGTGGAAAAGTGTTCTGTGGTCTGACGAGTCCACATTTCAAATTATATATGGAAATTGTGGACGTGGTGTTCTCCGGAACAAAGAGGAAAATAACCATCCGGCGCAAAGTTCAAAAGCCAGCATGTGTGATGGTATGGGGGTGTATTAGTGCCCAAAGCATGGGTAACTTACACATCTGAGAAGGCACCATTAATGCTGAATGGTCCATACAGGTTTTGGAGCAACATATGTTGTCATCCAAGCAACATTATCATGGACGCCCCTGCTTATTTCAGCAAAACAATGCCAAGCCACGTGTTACAACAGCGTGTCTTCGTAGTAAAAGAGTGCGAGTACTTTCCTGGCCCGCCTGCAGTCCAGACATGTCTCCCATCGAAAATGTGTAGCGCATTATGAAGCGTAAAACACGACAACTTAAGCTGTACATCAAGCAAGAATGGTAAAGAATTCTACTTTCAAAGCTTCAACAATTAGTTTCCTCAGTTCCCAAACGTTTATTGAGTGTTGTTAAAAGAAAATGTGATGTAACACAGTGGTGAACATGCCCTTTCTCAACTACTTTGGCACGTGTTGCAGCCATGAAATTCAAAGTTAATTATTATTTGCAAAAAAAAAAAAGTTTGAGTTTGAACATCAAATATGTTGTCTTTGTAATGCTTTCAATTGAATATGGGTTGAAAAGGATTTGCAAATCATTGTATTCAGTTTATATTTACATCTAACACAATTTCCCAACTTTTATGGAAACGGGGTTTGTATATATATTAGGGCTGGGCAATGATTAAAATTTTTAATCGAAGTTAATCGCACTATTTCTCTTATTAATCGCGATTAAATGCATTGTATACGCAAAGCCCAATAATGAATTCAAAAGTAGTGTGTAGTGCACCTTTATTGGAATATTCTCCCACATGAACAAAAGCGCCTAAACATTTGTCGTGCAAACACAATTTAAATCAGTCCTTGTTAAACAGTAGCAGTTAAATAGCAAATTTTATGAAAATCAACTCAAAAAATGTAAATACAAACATTTAAGCTTATTGCCACTGCCAGGGTATTTAAGTTATCCTGTTTGTTATGGAAAATAAATATAATCTACATACAAATCTCTGAGCCACAATCATAACTTCTGAACAGGCAATTTCTGAGGTAACAGCAGAAACTTTTTTTTTTATCAGGGATCTTATGTTTAAAAAACTTATATTATAGGTAGTGGGCTGTTTTAGGGAATTTTTGATCAAATTATCCTTACTAGCAATATTAATAATGTTGTGTTTATTCTGCGTAGTGCACTTAAAATAATTATGACCATATCTGTTTGCTTGGTGCTTTGATAAACTGAACGCATATACATGGTACTATATTGTGATGTTATGAGCCAGGGGAAAAAAGAACTACCCTACCCAGCATGCAACAGGAGTGACGAGCATGCGCGGTAGCCCGGTATAGGTTGTGTCGCCATGACGGCATCTTGTATGTTGTGATATGCACGCTCTGAAAGCAAACGTTAAGAACTCAGCCAACACTCCTCGTCTGCATTATTGATAAATAGACGGACAACACATACTCCGCTGCTTCACAAAGCACAATATGTTAAATGTTTACTTTTACAGTTTTCTAATTCTTCCTTTCAGATTGAAAGCAGGACAAATCGCTGGAAGTGGGTATGTCTCAAGCTTCTTCCACTTGGTCCACTCCAAAGCGGGGTAAATAAATAATCTACATCATTTACTAGAATATTATATTACGTTTTGCACCTTTTCACTGTATTATAGTCCTTATTCCTTCAGTAAGAAATTGTATTTTGTCTCCTTTATGACAACTGCAAAGGGGAAGAAGTGGAAGCAGTTGAATGACACATGTTGCATTTTGTAACTGGCAACAAAGTACCAGGTAAAAAAGATTGTGAAGCCTGCCTCCATAAAGAACTAGTAGCTCTACAGGACAGAGATTGGCTTGCCATCAAGTACTACATCCATAACAGAATTATATTAAAAAAAGGGAAAAAAAATGTTTTCCCACATCTTCTGTGGTAGTTTGAGTATGTTACCAGCAATTAAAAAAGCAAAATAAACAGCAGGCGTTTTGTATTTATTCCAGATAGTTCTTAGCGACAAAATCCACAAAAACAATTCAGTTACACTTAATCGACAATTACATTTTTACCCATGTTTCTTTTAAACTCTTCTTGGTTTTAGATTACAGTAGCATGGGATTGGGATTTTTTTTTAAAATGACAACACATCAACTAAACCAACTCAGGTGGTTTTGTTAAGTCTCTGATGTCATTAGCCTCATATGTCACATGAACCTGAAATCTTTAACACTCTGTGATGTCATGGTTGTCATATTTCACAAACTTGAAATCTTAAACACTCTGTGACGTCATGGTCATCATATGTCACCTAAACTTGAAATCTTAAACACTCTGTGACGTCATGGTCATCATATGTCACATAAACTTGAAATCTTAAACACTCTGTGACGTCATGGTCGTCATATGTCACATAAACTTGAAATCTTAAACACTCTGGTCTTCATTTGTCACCTAAACCTGACAAGTCCTCATATGTACCATAAAAATCAGGTTCAGAAAAAAACAAAAGAGTTGCAAAAATCTCAATAGACCACTGTGTTTCTAAAATTCTGGTTCACTAACCGTCTGAGTCCCAGGCCTGTAGGACCATTGGAAAGGCATGTCCCCATATGTCACGTTTTTGTCATAAGTCCTCATATGTCACCCAAACACGTATGTGTGTGTGTGTGTGTGTGTGTTTTGCGTGTGAGCAACATGGCGCCAGGGGACCTCCTCCCTCCTCGTCTGCAGACCCAGTTGAAATGGAATTGAATAGTCGGAATCCTCGGTGGTAAATGTTCACAAAGTCAATAGCAACTGTTAGGTCTATCCTGCATTGGGATTAGGGTTAAGGACATTACCATTTCTGAGACTTTAGGAACACACACACTCGCACGCACGCACGCACGCACACACACACACACACCCACGCACACATACACACACACACACACACACACACACACACACACACACACACGCTAAAGACATACCCACAAGATGCCCCCATGAGATGGTAAAATATTTTTCATCGATCCATCCATCCATCCATCTTCTTCCGCTTATCCGAGGTCGGGTCGTGGGGGCAACAGCCTAAGCAGGGAAAACCCAGACTTTCCTCTCCCCAGCCACTTCGTTTAGCTCTTCCCGGGGGATCCCGAGGCGTTCCCAGGCCAGCCGGGAGACATAGTCTTCCCAACGTGTCCTGGGACTTCTCCGTGGCCTCCTACCGGTTGGACGTGCCCTAAACACCTCCCTAGGGAGGCGTTCGGGTGGCATCCTGACCAGATGCCCGAACCACCTCATCTGGCTCCTCTCGATGTGGAGGAGCAGCGGCTTTACTTTGAGTTCCTCCCGGATGGCAGAGCTTCTCACCTTATCTCTAAGGGAGAGCCCCGCCACACGGCGGAGGAAACTCATTTCGCCGCTTGTACCCGTGATCTTATCCTTTCGGTCATGACCCAAAGCTCATGACCATAGGTGAGGATGGGAACGTAGATTGACCGGTAAATTGAGAGCTTTGCCTTCTGGCTCAGCTCCTTCTTCTCCACAACCGGATCGGTGCAACGTCCGCATTACTGAAGATGCCGCACCGATCCGCCTGTCGATCTCACGATCCACTCTTCCCCCACTCGTTAACAAGACTCCTAGGTACTTGAACTCCTCCACTTGGGGCAGGGTCTCCTCCCCAACCCGGAGATGTCATTCCATCCTTTTCCGGGCGAGAACCATGGACTCGGACTTGGAAGTGCTGATTCTCATTCCGGTCGCTTCACATTCGGCTGCGAACCGATCCAGTGAGAGCTGAAGATCCCGGTCAGATGAAGCCATCAGGACCACATCATCTGCAAAAAGCAGAGACCTAATCCTGCGGTCACCAAACCGGAACCCCTCAACGCCTTGACTGCGCCTAGAAATTCTGTCCATAAAAGTTATGAACAGAATCGGTGACAAAGGACAGCCTTGGCGGAGTCCAACCCTCACTGGAAATGTGTTCGACTTACTGCCAGCAATGCGGACCAAGCTCTGGCACTGATCGTACAGGGATCGGACTGCCATAATAAGACAGTCCGATACCCCATACTCTCTGAGCACTCCCCACAGGACTTCCCGAGGGACACGGTTGAATGCCTTCTCCAAGTCCACAAAGCACATGTAGACTGGTTGAGCAAACTCCCATGCACCCTCAAGAACCCTGCCGAGAGTATAGAGCTGGTCCACAGTTCCACGACCAGGACGAAAACCACACTGTTCCTCCTGAATCCGAGGTTCGACTTTCCGGCGTAGCCTCCTCTCCAGTACACCTGAATAAACCTTACCGGGAAGGCTGAGGAGTGTGATCCCATGATAGTTGGAACACACTCTCCGGTCCCCCTTCTTAAAGAGAGGAACCACCACCCCGGTCTGCTAATCCAGAGGTACCGCCCCCGATGTCCACGCGATGCTGCAAAGTCTTGTCAACCAAGACAGCCCCAGAGTCATTTTCCATGGCTTCCCCGAACTCCTCCCATGTCCGAGTTTTTGCCTCCGCGACCGCTGAAGCTACACACCGCTTGGCCTGTCGGTACCTGTCCACTGCCTCCGGAGTCCTATGAGCCAAAAGGACCCGATAGGACTCCTTCTTCAGCTTTACGGCATCCCTCACCGCTGGTGTCCACCAAGGGGTTTTGGGATTGCCGCCCCGACAAGCACCAACTACCTTGCGGCCACAGCTCCGATCAGCCGCCTCAACAATAGAGGTGCGGAACATGGTCCACTCGGACTCAATGTCCAGCACCTCCCTCGTGACATGTTCAATGTTCTTCCGGAGGTGGGAATTGAAACTTTCTCTGACAGGAGACTCTGCCAGACGTTCCCAGCAGATCCTCACAATGCGTTTGGGCCTCCCAGGTCTGGCCGGCATCCTCCCCCACCATTGCAGCCAACTCACCACCAGGTGGTGATCGGTAGAAAGCTCCGCCCCTCTCTTCACCCGAGTGTCCAAAACATAAGGCCGCAAATCCGATGACACAATGGAACTGCGGCCTAGGGTGTCCTGGCGCCAAGTGCACATATGGACACCCTTATGTTTGAACATGGTGTTTGTTATGGACAGACTGTGACGAGCACAAAAGTCCAATAACAAAACACCACTCGGGTTCAGATCCGCGCGGCCATTGTTCCCAATCACGCCTCTCCAGGTTTCACTGTCGCTGCCAACGAGAGCGTTGAAGTCCCCCAGTAGGACAAGGGAATCACCCGGGGGTGCACTTTCCAGTACTCCCTCGAGTGCTCCCAAAAAGGGTGGGTACTATGAACTGCTGTTTGGTGCGTAAGCACAAACAACAGTCAGGACCCGTCCCCCCACCCGAAGGCGGAGGGAGGCTACCTTTTCGTCCACCAGGTTAAACTCCAACATGCAGGCTTTGAGCCGGGGGGGCAACCAGAATTGCCACCCCAGCCCGTCGCCTCTCACTGCCGGCAACGCCAGAGTGGAAGAGGGTCCAGTCCCTCTCGAGAGAGAAGTGGTTCCAGAGCCCTTGCTGTGCGTCGAAGTGAGTCCGACTACGTCCAGCCGAAATTTCTCGACTTCGCGCACTAGCTCAGGCTCTTTCCCCCCCAGTGACGTGACGTTCCACGTCCCAAGAGCTAGCTTCTGTAGCCGAGGATCGGACCGCCAAGTGCCCTGCCTTCGGCTGCCCGCCCAGCTCACATTGCACCCGACCTCTATGGCCCCTGCTATGGGTGATGAGCCCATTGGAGGGGTGACCCATGTTGCCTCTTCGAGCTGTGCCCGGCCGGGCCCCATGAGAACAGGCCCGGCCACCAGGCGCTCGCCATCGTGCTCCACCACCGGGCCTGGCTCCAGAGGGAGGCCCCGGTGACCCGCGTCCGTGCGAGGGAAATCTGGGTCCATGTTTTTTCTTCTTCATAGAGGTCTTCGAGCTGCTCTTTGTCTGATCCCTCACCTAGAACCTGTGTGCCTTGGGAGACTCTACCAGGGGGCATAAAGCCCCCGGACAACATAGCTCCTAGGATCATTGGGACACGCAAACTCCTCTACCACGATAAGGTGGCAGCTCACAGCAAAGGTGGTCTTAAATAAGGAGATAATCACAAATCAGGTGCGCGAGGACAAACAAGAGACAGGTGACACTAACGAGTTACCATGACAACAGAAACCAAACGGGAAGTGCCACCGGGAACCATCCATCCATCCATCCATTTTCTACCGCTTATTCCCTTTTGGGGTCGCAGGGGGGCGCTGGCGCCTATCTCAGCTACAATCGGGAGGAAGGTGGGGTACGCCCTGGAAAAGTCGCCACCTCATCGCAGGGCCAACACAGATAGACAGACAACATTCACACTCACATTCACACACTAGGGCCAATTTAGTATTGCCAATCAACCTATCCCCAGGTGCATGTCTTTGGAAGTGGGAGGAAGCCGGAGTACCCGGAGAGAACCCAAGCATTCACGGGGAGAACATGCAAACTCCACACAGAAAGATCCCGAGCCTGGGATTGAACCCAAGACTGCAGGACCTTCGTATTGTGAGGCAGACGCACTAACCCCTCTGCCACCGGGAACCAAAGACATCAAATACAACACAAAACAGAACAAAACCCAGAATGAGACATGGTCTAAGACGTGGACCATGACACGTGAGATTTTTAAAAAATATTCTAAAAACAGCAAAAATTCAAAAATCCTTTATAAATATATTTATGGAATAATACTTCAACAAAACATGAATGTAAGTTCATTAACTGTAAAAGCAAATGCAACAATGCAATATTCAGAGTTGACAGCTCGATTTTTTGTGGACATGTTCCATAAATATTGACGTTAAAGATATTTTTTTGTGAAGAAATGTTTGGAATTAAGTTCATGAATCCAGATGGATCTCTATTACAATCCCCAAAGAGGGCACTTTAAGTTGATGATTTATTCTATGTGGAGAAATATTTATTTATAATTGAATCAGTTGTTTATTTTTCAACAAATTTTTTGTTATTTTTATATCTTTTTTTCCAAATAGTTCAAGAAAGACCACTAATATTTTGCACTGTTGTACAATTTAATAAATCAGAAACTGATGACATAGTGCTGTATTTTACTTCTTTATCTCTTTTTTTTTTTCACCAAAAATGCTTTGCTCTGATTAGGGGGTACTTGAATTAAAAACATGTTCACTGAAAAAAGGTTGAGAACCACTGCTTTAATAGACCTGCTTTTTACATCATAGTTATGTTTTTCATTGCTCAAAGTGACAAAAATATGAATGCTATTTATATATACGCCAACCTTTGATGTTATTCTTTTTTTTTTTTTTAGGAAACCACAAATGTTCGGACGAGACGTGGGGGCGTTTAAAGCGGCATTTTAAAAAAATGAAGGAACTTTTAGGTGAAGAGTTAGGTGTAATCTATTAAAAGAGGTCATAAAAGGAGTCCAAGTTTTTGGTAATAAGTGAAAGATGTGTGTGAGTGGGTCCAGGACCACGTTGTTTCAATGTACGGTGGAGATGGAGTTTGGGCAGATTTGTTAGCCAGCGTGGAGGCAAGCTTTACGAGCGTTGCTTCCTCTAAGGCTTCCTGCTGGTCATTAACAGCGGGCCCACTCAGACTTTTTTCTTCCTTTTTTTTTACTACTCATTTGAGCGCCGAGCCATAAAACCTCAGGCTCTGTCGCTCAGTGTCATTTAAAGCGGGACTGATTGCAGCTACCACTGGCCTTTCGCCTGCCCACCTTCCTCCCCACTTGCCTCATGAATAATGAATGAGGGTATTTGCAGGATGGAGCTGTGATATTAATGGAGCTGAAAAACAGACGGGAAAGCATCCTTTGTGGCTGGCAGCCATTGTTTTCCCTCCCCTTGCTCAAACTGGCCGGTCATCACCTTTCCATCTTTTTACCCTCCTCTCCTCTCCGCGCTCTACCTCTGGCTGCGCACGGCGAGGGCGAAGGTTGCACGGTGACTTTGAAATAAGAGTCAGGACTAACTTCAACATCAGAATCAGAATCATCCATCCATTCATCCATTTTCTACCGCTTTTCCCTTTTGGGTTGGCGGGGGGTCGCTGGAGCCTATCTCAGCTGCATTCGGGCGGAAGGCGGGATACACCCTGCACAAGTCACCACCTAATTGCAGGGCCAACACAGATAGACAATCCAATCCAATCCACTTTATTTCTATAGCACATTTAAACAACAATAATGTTTCCAAAGTGCTGCACAGCCATGTTAAAAAGAATATTAAAAACAATATTATACTCCACCAAAGACTGAATAAAAACAAAAAATAAATAAATATAAAACCAATATAAAAACAATATAAAAATAAATAGGATTAAAAACAATTTTAAAGGTTAAAAGCAATTAAAACAGTAAAATAGACAACATTCACACTCACATTCACACACTAGGGCCCATTTAGTGTTGCCAATCAACCTATCCCCAGGTGCATGTTTTAAATCATTGTTTATTTATTCGAGGTGCATGTCTTTGGAAGTGGGAGGAAGCCGGAGTACCCACTGGAAACCCACGCATTCACGGGGAGGACATGCAAACTCCACACAGAAAGATCCCGAGCCCGGGAATGAACCCAGGACTGCTATTCACTGCCGTTTTGTCGTTGGCAAGATATTTTACCCACCTGCTCCCAGTGCCACCCACACTGGTTTAAATGTAAAAATTAGATATTGGGTTTAACTATGTAAAGCGCTTTGAGTCAATAGAGAAAAAGCGCTATATAAATATAATTCACTTCACTTCACTTCACTTTTCAACCTTTTTTGAGCCAAGGCATATTTTTTGCGTTGAAAAAATGCCAAGGTACGCCACCAGCAGGAATATTTAAAAAACAAAACTCAGTTGACAGTAAAAAGTCGTTGTTGCAATTGTTGGGTATGACTCTCAACCAGGCGTGCCCACACTTTTTCTGCAGGCGAGCTACTTTTCAATTGAACGAGTCGAAGGAATCTACCTCATTCATATATATAATTTTTATGTAATTATTTATGAAAGAGACGTTTTTGTTAACACGTTAAAGGTGTTTAATGATAACACAAGCATGTTTAACACATATAGTGTTGCGAGCGCGACGCATTTGGGTGCGTGAAGTGTCACCCCCGGATGCTACAGGACTTGGAGCAGCAGGATTGAGGGTAGGAGCTTGTTTAATATACCAAATACAACAAAAGAACACTTGTCCAAAGGGTAAAATAAAGGTATGCCAATGCACGGAAAGCGTGCATTGGCACAACTAACGGTTCGCAAGAGTCGAGTTCAAAGTCCTTAGAAGCGCGTGCCGAGCGCGCGGAGGCTAAGCTAAGACTTAGCAAAGTACATACAAAAAGGGAATTACTAACGCAACTGTTGCATAGAGGAAACAAGGAAGTGCTCAAACAAAGCGATCGGCAGAGTCCAGAAATAAGCAAAACACAAAAATATAAACAACAAACGATCCGTGTGGCGGATCGCAACATATACATTTCTTTTGTTTCATGAAGACAAGAATATAAGTTCATGTATTACCTGATTCTGATCACTTGCATTGTTTGGAATCAGACTGTAGTGCTGATAACATGAAAGGGGTTTGTTTTTGGCGTCTTATTTGTCCAGCTTCCATACTCGCTTTTATACATTTTGCGATAAATACATTGACGGCCAACTCCCTAGGTTGCTAACTTGTGCACGCTAGCTTTCTGAGACTCTTATTTTGTTAGCGCAGGCAGGATGAAGCAGGGCTTTTATTGTGAAGACAGGAACTCTGCAGTCTGTCTTCAGGGTTTTGACAGCAGGAACGCGCGAGAGTGTTGTAATAAAAAGTGTTTCTCGCCCTCCTCTCGGTCATGTTTTCTTAATAATGATCTGGCAGCAGCCAGCGTCATCTCAGAAGCCGTGCTGTGAATGTCAATCAAGTGACGAAAGGGACGTCGTAGTAAAGATTGATGATCACCAATTTTTAGGTTTGCGATCGACTGACACACCCTCCACGATCGACCGGTAGCTCGCGATTGACGTAATGGGCATTCCTGCTCTAAACCATAACCAAGCATGCATGACTATAGCTCTTGTCTCAAAGTAGGTGTACTCTCACCACCTGTCACATCATACCTTGACTTATTAGGAGTTTTTTGCTGTTTTCCTGTGTAGTGTCTTAGTTCTTGTCTTGCGCTCCTATTTTGGTGGCTTTTTCTCTTTTTTTGGTATTTTCCTGTAGCAGTTTCATGTTTTCCTTTGAGCGATATTCCTTGCATCTGCTCTGTTTTAAGACTATTTCAGTTGTTCCTTCTTTGTGGGGATATTGTTGATTGTCATGTCGTGTTCTGATGTACAATGTGCACGTCGTCTTTGCACCACAGTAAGTCTTTGCTGTCGTCCAGCAATCTGTTTTTGTTTACTTTGTAGCCAGTTCAGTCTTAGTTTTTTTCTGCATAGTCTTCCCTAAGCTTCAATGCCTTTTCCTAGGGGCACTCACCTTTTGACATTTACAAAGCAATTAGCTACCGGCTGCCACCTACTAATATGGAAGAGTATTACACGGTTACTCTGCGGAGCCCTAGACAGCACCGACACTCAACAACAACACATCATTTGCAGACTATAATTACTGGTTTGCAATTATTACTGGTTTGCAATATTTTAAACCCAAATAGGTGAAATTACATAATCTCTCACCGCACACCAGACTGTATCTCACGGTGGTTGAAAAACACTGCTTTTATAATCCCGAGGGGAATTTAAGATTTTCGGCACAATCCCATTCAAGAGAAGACAAACATTACAGGCAGACAGAACAGGATCGCTGACGGGTCTGCCAACTTCCGGCGCCCCTTACAACAATGGTGAGAAACAGGTAAACGCTAGGGGGCGGGGGGTGTTGAAAAAAAAAAAACAGTGATAAGCCTGAGCACCTGGAGAGGGAGTCCAGACTGAGGCCAAGGGAAAACAAACTCACAGCCATAGCACACATAAACATGTGTGTAAGAGGGAAACATGCAGGAACACAAAGACCATTAAAGACATTAAAGGCCTACTGAAACCCCATACTACCGACCACGCAGTCTGATAGTTTATATATTAATGATAAAATCTTAACATTGCAACACATGCCAATACGGCCGGTTTAGTTTACTAAATTACAATTTTAAATTTCCCGCGAGGTATCCTGTTGAAAACATTGCGGAATGATGACACGTATATTGATACGTGCTTGTGACGTTATTGGTTGGAGCGGACATCTTCTCCCAGCACCACTCACGGCTAAAACTAGTCTGTTTTTAATCGTATAATTACACAGTATTTTGGACTTCTGTGTTGCTGAATCTTTTGCAATGTGTTAATAATGGAGACTATAAAGAATAATGCTGTTGGTGGAAAGCGTTGGATTGCAACTGCCTTTACCAACCGAAACACAGCCGGTGTCTCTTTGTTTGTCGTGAAGCTTTAACACAGAGCGGTCAAGAGAACATGTTTCTTTACCACATATCAACCAGCAAGTTTTTGGATGGGAAAATTGTGATATTAAGTCAGCTTTTACCGGAGACTTGAGCGGCTGTCAAAAAGGCAGCTGTGATCTTGGCTCCTTCAGGTATGACTTTATAATCTCACTAAAACACTTTTAACACAATAAGCAGATACAGGATTTTCCAGAATTATCCTAGTAAATGTGTCTAATAACATTTGAATCGCTCCCACTGCCATCGCCTTTTCTTTTTTTTTCTTTTTTTTTTTGGTGCTTCACTCTAAATTTCCTCATCCACAAATCTTTCGTCCTCGCTCAAATTAATGGGGAAATTGTCGCTTTCTCGGTCCAAATTGCTCTTGCTGCTGGTGGCTATGATTATAAACAATGTGAGGATGTGAAGAGCCCTACAACCCGTGACGTCACACGCATATCGTCTGCTACTTCCGGTACAGGCAAGGCTTTTTTGTTAGCGACCAAAAGTTGCGAACTTTATCGGCGATGTTCTCTACTAAATCTTTTCAGCAAAAAATATGGCAATATCGCGAAATGATCAAGTATGACACATAGAATGGACCTGCTATCCTTGTGTAGATAAGAAAATCTAATTTCAGTAGGCCTTTAAAAGAGCAGAGCTGATGCAACCAGCCACTTTTACACATAGCCACAAAAGTAAAACAAAAATAAGAACAAAACAAACAAACACTGTGGTGGCCTCTGTAGTGTTCCACGCCATCTTCTGCTCGGGTGGGGAGTAACATGGCCAGGGACAGGAGCAGACCCAACAAAGCAACCAAGAGACTGGACTCTACTCTCGGCCACCCATCAACTCTTGGCCAGAGTCCAGTCTGCATGGATGAGCGAGGATACGTCCAAGGAGACGTATGAAATGACAAGATATAAACATGAGGGCAGCACGGTGAAAAAGGGGTTAGTGCATGTGCCTCACAATACAAAGGTGAGCCTCACAATACAAAAGTCCTGAGTAATCCTGTGTTCAATCCCGGTCTCGAGATCTTTCTGTGTGGAGTTTGCATATTTTTCCCGTGACTGCGTGGGTTTTCTCCGGGTACAGCTCGGTTGGTAGAGTGGCCATGCCAGCAACTTGAGGGTTCCAGGTTCGATCTCCGCTTCTGCCATCCTAGTTATTGCTGTTGTGCCCTTTCGCAAGACACTTTACCCACTTGCTCCCAGTGCCACCCACACTGGTTTAAATGTAACTTAGATATTGGGTTTTACTATGTAAAGCGCTTTGAGTCACTAGAGAAAAAGCGCTATATAAATATAATTCACTTCACTTCACACTACTCCGGCTTCCTCCCATCACCAAAGACATGCACCTGGGGATAGGTTGATTGGCAAAACTAAATTGGCCCTAGTGTGTGGCTCCGGCACCCCCCCGATCCCAAAAGAGACAAGCGGTAGAAAATGGATGGATGGATTTAAACGTGATGAACTTGGTGCATATGCAAGGTGGCTACTTTGTCATGCCGACTGTACTCTGCCATTCAAGGGCATGGCTCCTCCAGATCCTCACTGTCCTGTCCAGGATCTGTCCAGTCTGGCTCCACAAGCCCCGGGCCAAACTGCCTCAGTCAAGGGCGGCCGACGCAGAGCATTCAGTCTAAAATCAGTTATTTTCCGTTAATCACACTTCAGTTAAACATTTTCCTCTATAAGCACACAGAGCCGCATAGAGGCCAGGCAACAAAAAAAGCTTGCTGACACTGAATCTGTGGCATGAGTGGGCTGGCAGTCAGCGAAGTTTGGCCCCGGGCTGCCAGAGTTGCTGCCCATCCTTGGATGACTTGCCCAAACAGGCCAGAGGGCAAAGATAATGGGCAGAGTTTTCGAAGCCTCTATCGGTGCCAGGAGGTCAGAGCAGTCAACAATGATGAATCCACACTTTCTCCAGTCCTCATCCTACACTACAGACAACTGTGAGTTGGCCACGGAGTGCATAGAGAGAAGGTCCGCCCTCAACCTCTGACCCACATCAACACTTTTCACTACCCACTCATCATTTTACTGAATCACAGCATCATTAAATAAAATATTTTAGGTCACACCCCAATCTAACAACTTTTCTCATCTATGAATAATATTTTGAATAAAGTTTATTTACTATTTAGGGATGAGTACAATCTGGCTCCGACAAATTCCCATAAAGTTCAACGATGCCATGATTCGGTACATCGGTTGCGCGTGACGTCAGGCCCGGTTGTCAACTCTTCGCACGTCAGGATCACTCTAGCAGCACTGAGAGCAAACTCAGCCAAACTACCACTAGGGCAGGGGTGTCAAACTCATTTTAGATCGGGGGCCACAGGGGAAAAATCTACTCCCAATTGGGCCGGACTGGTAAAATCACGGCAGGATAACTTGAAAATAAAGACAACTTCAGATTGTTTTTGTCAGAGTTACAGTGGGGCAAAAAAGTATTTAGTCAGCCACCAAGTTCTCCCACTTAAAATGATGACAGCGGTTTGTAATTTTCATCATAGGTACACTTCAACTGTGAGAGACAGAATTTGAAAAAAAAGCCAGGAATTGACATTGTAGGAATTTTAAATAATCTATTTGTAAATTATGGTGGAAAATAAGTATTTGGTCTACCATTCAAAGCTCTCACTGATGGAAGGAGGTTTTGGCTCAAAATCTCACGATACATGGCCCCATTCATTCTTTCCTTAACACGGATCAATCGTCCTGTCCCCTTAGCAGAAAAACAGCCCCTAAGCATGATGTTTCCACCCCCATGCTTCACAGTAGGTATGGTGGTCTTGGGATGCAACTCAGTATTCTTCTTCTTTCAAACACGACGAGTTGAGTTTATACCAAAAAGTTGTATTTTGGTTTCATCTGACCACATGACATTCTCCCAATCCTCTGCTGTATCATCCATGTATCCATTTTGGTATAAACTCAACTCGTCGTGTTTGGAGGAAGAAGAATACTGAGTTGCGTCCCAAGAACACCATAACTACTGTGAAGCATGGGGGTGGAAACATCATGCTTTGGGGCTGTTTTTCTGCTAAGGGGACAGGACGATTGATCCGTGTTAAATCAACATAAAAAACACAATATACACTTGCAAATAGTGCACCAACCACAAAAAACTCCCCTTTTCATGACAAAAACGTCCCTTTTTCATGACAAAGAAGAAAAAGAAAAAAGAAATTGTTCGCGGGACAAATTATTAAGCGTTGACCGGTCCGCGAATACAAAAAGGTTGGGGACCACTGCACTAGATGTCACAATAGCAATTCTTTGCATCTTTGTAGATGAAGCTACATATGTAAAACAAAAATTAAAAAATAAACCACATGATGTTAGTACACCAGTCGGGAAAAATTTGCAAATCAATAACATCCTGAAAATGAACACCAATTAGTTGACTGATAAACATTATCACATCAATTATTTAGAAAGTATAAATCACAACAAATAAAGATAGAATGCTATTAACCACAACAACAACATGCCATTTCTGAGTCTAAATTAGCTGTCAAAGTGTACCAACTTGTCGGAATACGTCCTCCTCCTTCTACTATCCAGGTGAGAGGGATGATTTATGATCTAGATTAAAGTTTGACGAGAAAGGAAATGAGGCCGCTATAAATAATTTCTTTGCGTTAGCGCTTCTATTAACAATATTACTAATACTTGGTTAATTTTCACGATAGGAAAATTTCCCCCAAAAAAGTGCAGTTCCCCTTTAACCTATGTCAGAGCCATTTTTTTTGCCAATTGCTGGGTTGGCATTGAAAATTGCAACATTACCTAGAGCAGAGGTGTCAAAAGGCAAACAAATGGCGCGCACAATGGCGGAGAACAAACTTGACTAATGAAAAAACAAAATACTAGCACAAAGGCTACAAACTTTAAACATAAAACAAACACTTGCACTGTGGCATGAATAACACAAACTTAGGTGGCATGGACGGATTGAATGAACAGCATGGTATGGCATGAAGGGGATTGAGGACTACAAAGTTGCCAACCCGACAACCTGGTAACTGTGGCTTAAATAATAGCTATGATAATTATTAACAGGTGTGAGAACTGAGGACAGGGGTGTGACTTGAAGACAAGGTGGAAACTAATGAGTTGCTATGGAAATAAGAAAAACAAAGAAGTGCAGGAACAAGAACTGAATGTCCAAAAAATAAAACCAAACATGACAAAAACAAAACATGATCCCATGGGCGTGATATGGTGCAGCTGAGATAGGCTCCAGCACCCCCCGCGACCCTGAAAGGGACAAGCGCTAAAAAATGGATGGATGGATGGATGGATATGATAATATTCAACTTGCAAAAATGCTGCCACCTGCTTGTTATAAGACCTCTGTATGTTGTTGGAGGTTCATCATGTTTGGGTGTAATAATCCATCCATCCATTTACTACCGCTTATTCCCTTTGGGGTCGCGGGGGCGGCTGGAGCCTATCTCTGCCACAATGGGCGGAAGGCGGCTGTACACAATGGACAAGTCGCCACCTCATTGCAGTGGGTGTAATAATAATGTTGCAGTAATTCACCACAGGATCATCACTCAACTTTCTTTATGACACACATTTTGAAAGTAGTTGCTGCAACAATTACTCATCTATCATTGCAGTTGTGTTGTTCTTTCTTTCCTGCACACAATTTCTAGTTTGCACAACTTGCTGTTTTCATGTCCACGCACTGAAAGAAAAGTCTGTTTCTACCACCAGGCGACGTTTTCATCCCCGGCGTGAAGCTGGAGTGTCAGCGAAGTCCCGTTAAAAGGGAGCACAGTTCCACAAGTTTTTTTTTTTTTTTTAAATGAACTTTTTTTTTTTTTTTTGCACTTGCTGGTGTTTCAGCTAATTACGCGCAAATCCCTCACGCCCGCAGCGCCGATCCACCGGCGCCGCTGTCTCGGCAGAGGACAAAGAAAACAAAGGAGACTGACAAACAAACAGCGAGCGGAGGGGGAAAAAACATATAAAAGGAGAGGAAGATTTCTTTCTGCGTCGCGGCAGAGCTGGATGACAGCGGTGTTTAATCAGTCGCTTTCTGCAGCGCCGTCGGAGCGAGCGGCCCCGGCGGAACAGCCCTCTCATCAGCGCCGGGAGATCGACTCCCCACCAAGCTGCTGCCGCCCCCTGAACCTCAGGTCACTCCTTGGTGGCGAACTTTCCTTCTGCTGTCGCCATTTCTTTCTCTCATTAAAACTACACAATCTGTGACTACTGTGTGTGTGTGTGTGTGTGTGTGTGTGTGTGTGTGTGTGTGTGTGTGTGTGTGTGTGTGTGTGTGTGTGTGTGTGTGTGTATGTGTGTGTGTGTGTGTGTGTGTGTGTGTGTGTGTGTGTGTGTGTGTGTGTGTGTGTGTGTGTGTGTGTGTGTGTGTGTTGAAGCATGCATACATACAGTATACTGTATATCGGAGTGTGTGTGTGTGTGTGTTTACAGGGAAATAAATGCACCCCAGGACTAGCCTAAAGGGGATGAGAATTCCCGACCTCCGCTGAGATCCGGCAGCACGATAAGGATTTCTACTGGTGGGTGTGGGGTGGAAAGTGTGAAGTGTGTAGGAAGACACATCAAGTGACTTTGTGCCTCGGGGTCACACACACACACACACACACACACACACACACACACACACACACACACACACACACACACACACACACACACACACGCACACACACACACACACACACACACACACACACACACACACACACACTCTCAGGGTGAGGAAAAAGTTGGGGTAAACAAGAGCAGACTGCTGGATGTTAGGGAGCATCCAGGAAAGTCGTCAGAAATCCAGGAGTCACCAAAAGAGGAGTGCGTGATTTAAAGGGGAACATTATCACAATTTCAAAAGGGTTAAAAACAATAAAAATCAGTTCCCAGGGGCTTGTTGTATTTTTTGAAGTTTTTTTCAGAATTTTACCGGTCTCGGAATATCCCTAAATAAAGCTTTAAAGTGCCTTATTTTCGCTCTCTGCGAAGACACTGGCCATTTCCCTGTGACGTCATACAGTGCTGCCAATGTAAACAAACAATGGGAATACCACAGCAAGATATAGTGACATTAGCTCGGATTCAAACTTGGATTTCAGCGACTTAAGCGATTCAACAGATTACGCATGTATTGAAACGGATGGTTGGAGTATGAAAGTATTGAAGAAAAAACTGAAGCTATTGAGCAAATAGCTATTGACGCTATTCATAGCCATAGCATGGCCGAATTGCTGCCTTAGCATCGCCGCTAAAATGTGTGGACCAAACGATCGGGACTTTCGCATCTTTGACAGTGGAGCAAATTAAATCCGTTGATTGGTAAGTGTTTTTTTCGCGTTAAATGTGGGTGGAAGGAAACGTAATATAGTTGCAAATGCATCTGCAGGTTATCCATACATCTCTGTGTCATGTCTGCTTTAGCACCGCCGGTAAATAGCATGTTAACATCGATTAGCTGGCAGTCAACATTAACAAAACTCACCTTTGTGATTTCGTTGACTATCGTTGCAAATGCATCTGCAGGTTATCCATACATCTCTGTGCCATGTCTGTCATCGCCGGTCAAATGTGGAGACACTCTGGCACATTCAATGGGGGTCTGGCGGCAGACACTTTCACATCTTCGGGCCAGTGGTGCAACTTGAATCCCTCCCTCCCTGTTAGTGTTGTTACACCCTCCGACAACACACCGTCGAGGCATGATGTTTCCAAGGTTCCAAAAAATAGTCAAAAAAACTGAAAATAACAGAGCTGAGACCCGGTGTTTGTAATTTGTTTAAAATGAAAATGGCGGGTGTGTTACCTCGGCAGCGTCACATTCTGACGTCATCACCTCCAGCGTGATGAACAGAAAGGCGTTTAATTCGCCAAAATTCACCCATTTAGAGTTCGGAAATCGGTTAAAAAAATAGATGGTCTTTTTTCTGCACCATCAAGGTATATATTGACGCTTACATAGGTCTGGTGATAATGTTCCCCTTTAAATCTACATTTAAATCACATCTTGGTGGTCTCATACAATTAGATTTTTTTTTGTTTAGTTGTTTTCAGAGATAGGGTGAGAAGCTCTGCCATCCGGGAGGAGCTCAAAGTAAAGCCGCTGCTCCTCCACATGGAGAGAAACCAGATGAGGTGGTTCGGGCATCTGGTCAGGAAGTGTCAGGTTTAACACTGATGACATGTATTAATCAGACAAGAAGCAAGGAACCAAGCAGAGACAGATTTCAATTTAGCTCATGAGGAGAACGCATGGCGCTGAACACTTAGTCACAGTCTCGCGCTACGCTCTATGGTTCAGCTGCCGCGTCCCTCTTTTTATTCAGAGTTCCATAGTCAACATAACTGAGGCCGCCTCTAAAAGGAGTGGTCACATAAATTATGCAAAGCAGGTGCAGGACGCACAGTACTTGACGGAATGGGCTGGGGGCCTTGTGATTTCGCGTTGTCCCCGCTTCGTCTGCGTGCTATCATCTTATCTTCGTTGAGGTCCTTGAAGTCCTTGGCGGTTAGCGGGCTAAAACAAAGATAACATCTGTGGCTGAGGCCACCCCTCAGACAAGAAGTTTTGTCCTTGCATAGATTAGAAAAAAGTCTAACTTGAGCACAATAGCTAATAACTAAAGCAACAGCCTTTAAGCATACTAAAGTTAGTGTGATAATATATACATCATTATTCTAACAGGATGCCACCCGAATGCCTCCCAAGGGAGGGGTTTCGGGCACGTCCGACCAGTAGGAGGCCAGGGGGAAGACCCAGGACACGTTGGGAAGACTATGTCTCCAGGCAGGCTGGCCTGGGAACGCTTTGGGATCCCCCGGGAAGAGCTGGACAAAGTGGCTGGGGAGAGGGAAGTCTGGGCTTCTCTGCTTAGGCTGCTGCCCCCGCGACCCGACCTCGGGTAAGGGAAAGAAGATGGATGGATGGATGTAGGTTTTATTTTTTTGTGCATGGTCTGTGCTTATGGTGCGCTTGTACCCACTACGCCAGGGGTCACCAACCTCTTTGAAACCAAGAGCTACTTCTTTGGTACTGATTAATGCGAAGGGCTACCAGTTTGATACACACTTAAATACATTGCCAGAAATTTACTTTTAATAAATAAATCTATATACCGGTATATATAAAAAAAAATGGGTATTTCTGTCTGTCATTCCGTCGTACATTTTTTTTCCTTCTACGGAAGGTTCTTTGTAGAGAAAAAATGATGACAAAATACTTAATTGAACGGTTTAGAAGAGGAAAAAACAGGAAAAAAATTCAAATTGAATTTTTAAACATAGTTTATCTTCAATTTTGACTCTTTGGGATTCAAAATTCAACCAAAAAAAGAAAATAAAAATGAGCTCATTCGAATCTTTTTGAAAAAATAAAAAAAATAATTTATGGAACATCATTAGTAATTTTTCCTGATTAAGATTAATTTTAGAATTTTGATGACATGTTTTAAATAGTTTAAAATCCAATCTACACTTTGTTAGAATATATAACAAATTGCACCAAGTTATATTTCTAATAAGGACAAATTATTATTTTTTCTAGATTTTCCAGAACAAAAAAATCAAAAGAAATTCAAAAGACTTTGAAATAAGATTTAAATTTGATTCTAAAGATTTACTAGATTTGCCAGATTTTTTTGAATTTTAATCATAACAAGTTTGAAGAAATATTTCACAAATATTCTTTGTCGAAAAAACAGAAGCTAAAATGAAGAATTAAATTAAAATTTATTTATTATTCTTTACAATAAAAAAAATAATTTACTTGAACATTGATTTAAATTGTCAGGAAAGAAGAGGAAGGAATTTTAAAGGTAAAAAGGTATATGTGTTTAAAAATCCTAAAATCATTTTTAAAGTTGCATTTTTTCTCTAAAATTGTCTTTCTGAAAGTTATAAGAAGCAAAGTAAAAAATAAATGAATTTATTTAAACAAGTGAACACCAAGTCTAAAATATTTTCTTGGATTTTCAAATTCTATTTGAGTTTTGTTTCTCTTAGAATTAAAAATGTCGAGCAAAGCGAGACCAGCTTGCTAGTAAATTAAAAAAATGAAAAAAATAGAGGCAGCTCACTGGTAAGTGCTGCTATTTGAGCTATTTTTAGAACAGGCCAGCGGGCTACTCATCTGGTCCTTACGGGCTACCTGGTGCCCGCGGGCACCGCGTTGGTGACCCCTGCACTACGCCATACCGCCCCGGTATGGCGTAGTGGGTAGAGCGGCCGCGCCAGAAACCTGAGGGTTGCAGGTTCGCTCCCCGCCTCTTGACATCCAAATCGCTTCAGTTGTGTCCTTGGGCAGGACACTTCAACCTTGCCCCCGGGGCCGCTCACACTGGTGAAAGAATGATGAATCAATGGCACGAGTTGATTGTTTGGTGATTGAATGCAGTCAATTGCTGCGCCGGCGCGCACTTGGAGGTGCGCCCAGATGAATGCGCACTGTGGTGCGCACAGATGGACCATGACAATTTTATCATATCTAACTATTGCGTTTCCTCCTAACCCAGGGGTCGGCAACCCAACATGTAGAAAGAGCCATATTGGACCAAAAATACAAAAGACAAATCTGTCTGGAGCCGCAAAAAGTTCAAAGTATGTAAGTGTTATAATGAAGGCAGCACATTAAGTTAGTATCTCAGAGGGTGAGATAACTCCTGGAAATGACTGGCTTAAAACTGCCAAAAGTATAGATGTGTGTGCCCAAGTTAAAGGAAAGGACAGGCTGTCTTCTTCTAATGGAGTTATTACAATCTTTGCAAGCTGGGTAACGTTTGCTGTGGTCTGGAACAACATGGTAACATTTGCTGTGGTCTGGAACAACCTGGTACACAATCAAAAATGCAGCCAATATTGCATACAGATAATGTGTCATGAGACATGCAAATATAAATTAAATACACAGAGGACTTAAAGGCCTACTGAAACCCACTACTACCCACCACGCAGTCTAATAGTTTATATATCAATGATGAAATATTAACATTGCAACACATGCCAATACGGCCTTTTTAGTTTACTAAATTACAATTTTAAATTTCCCGGGAGTTTCGTCTTGAAAACGTCGTGTAATGATGACATGTACGCAAGACGTCACGGGTTTTAAGGAAATACGAGCGCTGCACACACACACAGCTAAAAGTCGTCTGCTTTAATGGCATAATTATACAGTATTTTGGAGATCTGTGTTGCTGAATCTTTTGCAATTTGTTCAATTAATAATGGAGAAGTCACAGTAGAAAGATGGAGTTGGGAAGCTTTAGCCTTTAGCCACACAAACACACGGTGATTCCTTGTTTAAAATTCCTGGAGGTGAATCTTTCCTATGGATCGGAGCGCGGTCAAGCCAACATGGATCCCTACCAAATGTCAACCAGCAGGTTTCGGGGAGAAAATTGTGGTTAAAAATGTCAGTTCTTACCGGAGAAAAGCTGAGCTTGTGCCATCCATAGCTGCCGTCGACTCCCCTGAGACACTGCGCATCAAGACACCCGTGAAGACACCCTTCCGACTATCAGGTACTATTTAACTCACTAAAACACTAGCAACACAGTAGAAAGATAAGGGATTTTCCAGAATTATCCTAGTGAATGTATCTAAAACATCGGAATCCGTCCCCATGCAATCGCATTTTTTTTTAACTTGTTTTTTTTAACCTTTTTTTTTTCTAGTCCGTCGCTATCAATATCCTCGAGCACGAATCTTTCATCCTCGCTCAAATGAATGGGGAAATTGTCGTTTTCTCGGTCTAAATAGCACTTTTTGTTGGAGGCTCCCATTAAAATCAATGTGAATTTGTGAGGAGCCATCACACTTGTGACGTCATCGTCTGTGACTTCCGGTAGAGGCAAGGCTTTTCTCTTAACACCGAAAGTTGCGAACTTTATCGTTGATGTTCTCTACGAAAATATGGCAATATCGCTAAATGATCAAGTATGACACATAGAATGGACCTGCTATCCCTGTTTAAATAAGAAAATCTAATTTCAGTAGGCCTTTAAGTAAAGGAAATTAAACTAACTCAAATATACCTACAAACGAGGCATAAATCTTAAATTAAAGAAAGCATATATTTGTGAGAGTATTATTGCACTTAGGTTCACACATTTGTCTTGAATTTCATTTGACTTGATTTGAAGAACACACACACAGCCTTCCCTCTTCCTAACTGTTATCACTATCTGTTGTTTTGGAGACATTGATGTAGTGTTGTCCCGATACCAATATGTATTGATTTGGTGCGGGTACCAAAATTATTTCGCTACTTTTCGGTACTTTGATAATTTTCTAAATAAAAGGGACCACAAAAAATTGCATTATTGACTTTATTTTAACAAATAAAAGGTTTAACATTCAACATATGTTTCTATTTGCAAGTTTGTCCTTAGATAAAATAGTGGACATACAAGACCACTTGTCTTTTTATTAGTAAGTAAACAAAAAAAGGCTCCCAATTTAGTCTGCTGACATATGCAGTAACATATTGTGTCATTTTCCAGTCTATTATTTTCTCAAAATGATTAAGGACAAGTGGTAGAAAAGGAATTATTAATCTACTTGTTCATTTACTGTTAATATCTGCTTACTTTCTCTTTGAACATGTTCTCTCTACATTTCTGTAAAAATGTAATAATCACTTATTCTTCTGTTGTTTGATACTTTATATTAGTTTTGGATGATACCACAAATTTGGGTATCAATCCGATACCAAGTCGTTACAGGACTGGTACTTTTCAGAGGCAGTATAGTACCGAATATGATTCATTAGTATCGCTGTACTATACTAATACCGGTATAATGTACAACCCTACATTGATGTATGTTTTGGTAAGTCTAATCCATTAAAAATGATCATGTCTCTGATAGTGTAACCCCAAGCTGTCTTTCATAGCTACATGGAGAAAAATCTACTCCCAAGTGGGCCGGACTGGTAAAATCACGGCAGGATAACTTAAAAAATAAAGGCAACTTCAGATTGTTTTATTTGTTTAAAAATAGAACAAGCACATTCTAAAAATGTACAAATCATAATGTTGTTGTTTTACACTTACATGTTGCGGTTAATAGTATTATATCTTTATTTGTTGTTATCTATACTTTCTGAATAAATTATGGGACAATGTTCATCAGTCAACACATTGGTGTTAATTTTAAATCTAACAAGATAAAAAATGGTATCAAAATCAAATTACAGCATGTTATTTATGTCGTTTGCTCATTTTCCTCGACTGGTGCACTAACATCACATGGTTTATTTTTTTTGAATATGTACACTATATTGCCAAAAGTATTTGGCTACCTGCCTTGAGTCACATATGAACTTGAAGTGCCATCCCATTCCTAACCTATAGGGTTCAATATGATGTGGGTCCATCTTTTGCAGCTATTACAGCTTCAACTCTTTTGGGAAGGCTGTCCACAAGGTTGCGGAGTGTGTTTATAGGAATTTGCCGCCATTCTTCCAAAAGCGCATTGGTGAGGTCACACACTGATGTTGGTCGAGAAGGCCTGGCTCTTAGTCTCTGTTCTAATTCATCCCAAAGGTGTTCTATCAGTTTCAGGTTGTCATGTCCTGGTGATCATGTTTAGTTTGGTTTTTGTATTCTGTCAGTCCCTGTTTTTTCACTCCCTGCTTTGTTTCCATGACAACCCATTAGTTTTCACCTGTCATCATGTAACGCACCTGATTCCTTTGGACTCATGCACCTGTTGTCAATCACCACATCACTATTTAAGCCTGCAGTTGCCAGGCAGTCAGCCTGGCGACACCATCCTCTATAAACCCTTGTTATTCATGCTGATAATCCATGCTGCTCTTTTTCATGCTCTTTTTACATTCTAAGTAAGTTTTCTTTATTCATGCCATAGTTTGCAAGTTTTGTTTTATGTCCATAGTTCTGCCTTTGTGCGAGTTTTTGTTTATACCCTTTGTTTTTGTAGTACTTTTGAGTGTTAAAATTAAAAGATATCATTACCTTCGCGCCTCAGGAAAACAATCCACACCATAGTCCTAGTCTTACACAGGTCAGGACTCTGTGCAGGCCAGTCAAGTTCATCCACACCAGACTCTGTTATCCATGTCTTTATGGACCGTGTCATGTTGGAAGAAGAAAGGGCCTGCTCCAAACTGTTCCCACAAGGTTGGGAGCATGGAATTGTCCTATGTTTGTAGAAACAGTCTCCAGGCCTAAGTGCTTGATATTATACACCTGTGGCCGGTCCAAGTGTTTAGGACACCTGGTTCTGATCATGGGCAGCACAGTGGAAGAGGGGTTAGTGCGTCTGCCTCACAATACGAAGGTCCTGTGTAGTACTGGGTTCAATCTCGGGCTCGTGATCTTTCTATGTGGAGTTTGCATGTTCTCCCTGTGAATGCGTGGGTTCCCTCCGGGTACTCCGGCTTCCTCCCACTTCCAAAGACATGCACCTGGGGATAGGTTGATTGGCAGCACTAAAGTGACCCTAGTGTGTGAATGTGAGTGTGAATGTTGTCTGTCAATCTGTGTCGGCCCTGTGATGAGGTGGTGACTTGTCCAGGGTGTACCCCGCCTTCCGCCCGATTGTAGCTGAGATAGGCACCAGTGCCCCCCGTGAGGGAATAAGTGGTAGGAATTGGATGGATGGATTCTGATCATTTGGATGGGTGGGCAAATAATTTTGGCAATATAGTGTATCATCATCTACAAAGATGCTACACTACTGAGTGCTATTGAGACATCTAGTGGACACATTTAGAACAGCAGTTTCTTCCATTCAACATTTTCGGCTCATTTTTATATTTAAAGGCCTACTGAAACCCACTACTACCGACCACGCAGTCTGATAGTTTATATATCAATGATGATATATTAACATTGCAACACATGCCAATACGGCCGTTTTAGTTTACTGAATTACAATTTTAAATTTCCCGCGGATTTTGTTGTTGAAAACGTCGCGGAATGATGACGCGTGCTTGTGACGTTATTGGTTGGAGGGGATATATTAATCTAGCAACAATTACAGCTAAAAGTTGTCTCTTTTCATCACATTATTACACAGTAATTTGAACATCTGTGTTGCTGAATCTTTTGCAATTTGTTCAATTAATAATGGAGACTATAAAGAATAATGCTGTTGGTGGAAATCGGTGGATTGCAGCTGCCTTTAGCACCGAGACACAGCCGGTGTTTCTTTGTTTTTGTTGTGAAGCTTTAACACAGAGCGGTCAAGCGAACATGTTTCACTACGTCAACCAGCATGTTTTTGGATGGGAAAATTGTGATATTAAGTCGGCTCTTACCAGAGACATCAGTGGATTACTTGACCTCCTCCTGCAGCAGCTGTCAAAAAAGGCAGCTGTGAGCTTGGCTCCTCCATGGCTTCCATCAAAGACACTGGCGTTCCCCGCAGCCATCCGACTTTGAGGTATGACTTTACAATCTCACTAAAACAATATTAAAACAAAAAGCAGATAAGGGATCTTCCAGAATTATCCTAGTAAATGTGTCTAATTACACTGCCGCCCGGAGCCGTCGCTTTTTCTTTTTTTTTTTGTGCTTCACTCTAACTTTCCTTATCCACAAATCTTTCATCCTCGCTCAAATTAATGGGGAAATCGTCGCTTTCTCAGTCCGAATAGCTCTTGCAGCTGGAGGCTATGATAATAAACAATGTGAGGAGCCCTACAACTCGTGACGTCACGCGCACATCGTCTGCTACTTCCGGTAAAGCCAAGGCTTTTTTATTGGCGACCAACTTTATCGTCGATGTTCTCTACTAAATCCTTTCAGCAAAAATATGGCGATATCGCGAAATGATCACGTATGACACATAGAATGGACCTGCTATCCCCGTTTAAATAAGTAAATCTCATTTCAGTAGGCCTTTAAACTCATCCCACGGGCCGTACATTTGAGACCCCTGATATAGGGTTGAAGTAACTAAAAACGCGTCGCTTAAGTCTCCAATTCAAACCGGCTGGTTTGGAAGTAATTTGCAGGAAGGCAGCATCGCTTCATAAATATCTCCGCCACGATTTCCCGGTTTGATTTCACATTTTCGCAACTTACGGCACCCCAAATACACAAAAACTGGTCAGAACAGTTGGGTTTCGCATCATAGGACCAACTTTCTTCCTCTACTTATCCTTGCTTCTACCGGTTGCTGCCTTTATTGGTGGAAAAATCATGACCTTTCACCCCCGCTGTGAAAGATTCAAATTCACGTCTGGCCCGGTTCACGCTGATTTGACTGGCACCAGGAGGAGCCGGCGCGGAGGCGGCGTTTTGAACGGCCGTCAGGACCGGGCCTGTCTGTCGCTGTATGCTAATGCTGGCCTTTAAACAAATTCACCAAACACACTTGCTGCCTGCCGTGTTTGTTCACTTGCATAAATGCATACGAGTCTCATTCCGCGGCCAGCGTTTACTTGCCTCAGACAACAACGCAGCAGAGGAACGCCATAAAGTTCACAGCGTCTATTAATTTTGAGGCATCTGAATAACATGGCGGTGTTTGTTGGACCTGGAGGCACGCTTCATAAATATTGCATAAACAGTCCAGTCTCGCTCTGCGGATGTGACTTCGGTGCCGCTCGTTTCCCTGCTCGGCTAAACTAGGACATGGTAGGAAAACACAGATTTGAGGCAGCCGAGTGACAAGTGTGAAGTGGTGAGAGTGAGCGAGTCTCTCGGGTCACGGTAATGGAGCGGACGAACAGGTAATGGACGTCACAGGAAGTATACAAGTTGAGAGTATATCTTCAACTTTTACACATTTTCTTACATTACAAACACATACCGTATGTTCTGGACCAGGGGTCACCAACCTTTTTGAAACCAAGAGCTACTTTTTGGGTACTGATTAATGCGAAGGGCTACCAGTTTGATACACACTTTAAAAAAGTGCCAGAAATAGCCAATTTGCTCAATTTACCTTTAATAGATAAATCTATACATATACAGTGGGGCAAAAAAGTATTTAGTCAGGCACCGATTGTGCAAGTTCTCCCACTTAAAATGATGACAGAGGTCTGTAATTTTCATCATAGGTACACTTCAACTGTGAGAGACAGAATGTGAAGAAAAAAATCCAAGAATTCACATTGTAGGAATTTTAAGGAATTTATTTGTAAATTATGGTGGAAAATAAGTATTTGGTCAACCATTCAAAGCTCTCACTGATGGAAGGAGGTTTTGGCTCAAAATCTCACGATACATGGCCCCATTCATTCTTTCCTTAACACGGATCAATCGTCCTGTCCCCTTAGCAGAAAAACAGCCCCAAAGCATGATGTTTCCACCCCCATGCTTCACAGTAGGTATGGTGTTCTTGGGATGCAACTCAGTATTCTTCTTCCTCCAAACACAACAAGTTGAGTTTATACCAAAAAGTTCCCTTTTGCTTTCATCTGACCACATGAAATTCTCCCAATCCTCCGCTGTATCATCCATGTATCCATTTTGGTTTAAACTCAACTATATATATATATATTGCCGCTCAGGAAGAGGTGTTTTAAAATATGGCTAGCTAGCTAGCGGCTAAGGTCCAGCCCCAGTCAGCAGTGTTTTAGCTACTTTTAAATCACTAATCATCGCCTCCATGGCAACAATGAAAGTACTTTTCTTACAAGTGTCATCCTTGCAGGACAAGGAATAGCTAAACATACTTCACTACACACTGTAGCTCATCGGCATCAAAATGTAAACGAACGCCATGGGAGGAGCTACACCTGACATCCACTGTAATGATACCAAGTACAGTAGCATATCGAGTCGATACTACTATGATTAGATCACAATTTTTTCTTTTTCTTTTTTAATGTATATTTTGTTTATAAACTTAGGAAATATGTCCCTAGACAGATGTGTCATGTTCTGTGGTCATGTTATGTTTCGGTATGTTCTGTTTGTTTAAAACTCCATTAGTTCCTGTTTTTACGCTCCCTTGTTTGGTCACCATGACAACTGATTAGTTTTACCTGCCTCATTTGTTTGGATTCACACACCTGTCGCTAATCAGAGACTATTATGTAAGCCTGTCATTTTCAGTTAGTCTGGCTGGCGACACTGCTCACTTCATGCCATGGCCAATGACTTTCAATGCTTGTTCATAGTTCATGCTGCTCTGCTCACGTCACCGTAAGTGTTTTTGTTTATGACCATATTTCAGTTTATGTGTTGGCGTTTTTTGTTTCCTGCGACAAGTTTTGTCCCTCCGCTGTGAGCGCCTTTTGTTCATACCCTTTTGTAGCTTTTGAGTAAAAATTAAATCATGTATTTACAATCCTCGCAGCAAGCTGCAAAATGATCCTCGTTCTGAAAACATGAGGACTTTGAATATGACCAATGTATGATCCTGCAACGACTAGATATCAAATCGATACCCAAATTTGTGTTATCATCCAAAACTAATGTAAAACATCCAAACAACAGAAGACTAAGCGATTATCACCTTTGAACAGAAGTGTAGATAGAACATGTTAAAAGAGAAAGTAAGCAGATATTAACAGTAAATGAACAAGTAGATTAATAATTCATTTTTGTCACGTCTTGTGATCATGTTCTGTTTAGTTATGTTGTTTTTGACTCCATTAGTCCCGGTTTTTGTGCACCCTGGTTTGTTTTAGTTTCCATGACAACTCATTAGTTTCACCTGCCTCATTTTGTTTGAACTCACGCACCTGTTGTTAATCATATCACTATTTAAGCCTGTCATTTTCTGTTGGTCGTTCTGGTGTCATCATTCTTGTTTTTGCCCTGTCCATGCCATAGTTTGTACTGATGTTCATTGTTCATGCTGCTTTGCTCATGTCACAGTAAGTGTTGTTTGTTTTAGGTTAATAGTTCATGTTTAAGTATTAGTTTTTTTCCCTGCGTTAAGTTTTGTGCCTCCACTGTGAGTACCTTTTGTTTGTAGCTTTTGAGTTAAGATTAAAATCATGTATTTACCTTCACGCCATGTCCCGTCACCTTCCTTTGCATTCCGAGAAAACAAACCCAACCACAGTCCACGTTTTGACAATTTTCTTCTACTTGTCCTTAATAATTTTGACAAAATAATAGGATGATAAATGATACAATATGTTACTGCATGCATAAGCAGCTACATTAGGAGCCTTTGTTTGCTTGCTTACTAATAAAAGACAAGTTGTCTTGTTTGTTTACTATTTTATTTAAGGACAAACTTGCAACAAGAAACATATGTTTAATGTACCCTAAGATTTTTTGTTAAAATAAAGCCAAAAATGCATTTTTTTTGTGGTACTCTTTATTTAGAAAAGTACCTAAAAGTATCGAAATAATTTTGGTACCGGTACCAAAATATTGGTATCGGGACAACACTGGTGCAGCTAATATATGCAGAAATATGTTTTTCTTCAAAAATGGAGTTGGTGCGGCTTATAGTCCAGAACAGGGGTCACCAACGCGGTGCCCGCGAGCACCAGGTAGCCCGTAAGGACCAGATGAGTAGCCTGCTGGCCTGTTTTAAAAACAGCTCAAATAGCAGCACTTACCAGTGAGCTGCTTCTATTTTTTTAAATTGTGTTTATTTACTAGCAAGCTGGTCTCGCTTTGCTCGACATTTTTAATTCTAAGAGAGACAAAACTCAAATAGAATTTGAAAATCCAAGAAAATATTTTAAATACTTGGTGTTCATTTGTTTAAATAAATTAATTTATTTTTTTACTTTGCTTCTTATAACTTTCAGAAAGACAATTTTAGAGAAAAAATACAACCTTAAAAATGATTTTAGGATTTTTAAACACATATATCTTTTTACTTTTTAAATTCCTTCCTCTTCTTTCCTGACAATTTAAATCAATGTTCAAATAAATAAAAAAAATTTATTGTAAAGAATAATAAATCAATTTTAATGTAATTCTTCATATATATATGTATATAGACACACATTTATATATATATATATATATATATATATATATATATATATATATATATATGTATATATATATTCATATATATATGTATATCTACATATGAATGGATACATATACATATATAAGTATATATATTGTATATGTATATATAATGTATATATACAAATATACACACACATATATATATACATATATAAACACATATATACACATACACACATATGTACATATACATTATATATACATATATAGTGTATATGTATATACATATATACATATACATAAACACAACTATATACATACATATACATATATATACATACACATATATGTACATATACACTATATACTGTATGTATATTTGCCTGTATATATTTATGTGTGTGTGTGTGTGTGTGTATATATGGTCTTATTTTATTTTCACTAAAATTAGGACTCTTGTCGAGGCCAGAAAAATTATTCATGTTTCTGTTAATTTTTATGTGAAACTTTGCTTCACTATACAAACCATGTTCAAGAACCAATTAAGCTCGTAATTCAAGGTTCCACTGTAGAAGCATTTTGTGTGTACCTAATTATGTGTCCTTGGAGTGCAGTTTCTTCCCACCCCCCCTAATTCCTCCACAAGTGCTTTTTGTAGTGTTTTTTGTCAGCAAGCCCGCCTTCACGCGGCGTTCACCTGAAGGTGGTGGGTGGAGTGGGAGGACGGGGTCTATGTTTGGCTGTGGGGCCCTGCAGACAAGCGCTGTGGGGACGCGATCAAAGGCTCCTCAGACTGTCTGCTAACGTTGAATAGACAATAGTAAAGAGCGCCCGCTTTGATTCTGCCTCGCTTTTATTGATCACGGTGAAGCGGGGATTGAAATATGAGAGACAAGCCCGCACCCCATTCATCTTTCAGCTATTGCTTATATCCAGAAAAGACAAATCAATGACGCAACTTTTTGTTTTAACTTCTTTGTACCATAAAAAAAAACAGGTCTTCGCACACAATAGCTCATCCTCACCCAGCTGCTTCTCCAAGTTAACGCTAAAAACTTGTTTGGGATTTGTTGACAGCCTCTCTCGCTCGCCCTTGTTGGCGTTCTCGGCCCCTCGGCTGCCAGCTCTGCAACCCTCCAACCCCACTTTTAGGGTGCGGTGTTTGAGCATGCCAGCAGAGGTGGAATTGGGGCGCAGGTTCACAAAGAAGTGTGTGGAGGACCTTTCTATGAGGGGCCGTTAGGGACATTATTTAGAATGACCTCTTACATACACTCCTTAAATGCTCTCACATAAACAACTGAAATCTTTTTCTCTCACACACTACTGAACAACTCTTATACACACTACTGAAACACTCTTATACCTTTCAGACACTATTTTCTGTGCTAACTGTGGCTCAGCTCGTTGCCGTCTCGACTCTTTTTTTTTTTTTTTAATCCATTGATTTTTTATTATTATTGTACTGGGCCTTGACTCTGGCGGCAGCTGTGTTTAAATCCCTTCTGAGAACTGGCCAGCCTAAAACCTGAGACCTGCAATGAGTTTATTGTCCCGGCTTTGACTTTACGAGGTGAGACGCGGAGCTGCCTATGAGCTCAACTTGTGTGCAAGAGAGCCATGTTTTCAATTTTACACGGCTGCTGGGAGAAGAAATGCAGTCATGTCGAGTATGATGGTCATTAGAGCGAAAACTTGGCCTTGCATAATCATGTTGCATGACTACAGACAGTACTTCTGATTTTTTATTTTTTTATTCTTATTTTTTAGGCCGAATCGTACCAAAAGTGAATACAATTTTCACATAAGAAATAAATTTTTTGTATATCACTATGTGGAATTAAATGATATAATGGATTAAGTAAAGAAGTTAAACATTGTACTGATATGATCCAGTTTAAGAGGTTGTTCAAATTAATAGTGCTTACAAAGTTCAAAGAAGAAGAATTATGAGAATAACTTTCAACCTTATTGAAAATAACATATTCTTCATCTCAGTATGCTAATAATGACTGAATTAATTAATTACATGTTACAAAACTGTTGTATTGCTCATTCACAGATGTCATTCTATTATAAAAAGGTCAGTAAATGATGTATATATTTGTAAACGCTCTGAAGTGGGAAAGGGGTAGGATTAAATAAGCTTTGCTCCCTCCTATTCCTTTTCGGACATGATGTAAGTGAATGATATGAAATTGTGTGATGTATTATGCTGTAAGTCTGTTCATGTTCGGGAAAAAAGGAAAGAAAGAACAGAAGATGAAAGGAAGAAAGAAAGGAAGAAAGAAAGAAAGATTACCACAAAACAAATGTTTATTGCGAATAATTTCACATGCAAAAAGCAATTTTAAAACCAAAAAACTTGTCTCTCGCCAACATTGCAGATTGTTTTTTTTGGGATGTTTAAAAAAAAAAAAAAAAAAAAACATGACTACAGGGCGGTACTGTTGTTTTTTTTTTTTAGTTTCTTGTTTTTTTTTAGTTCAGACGAAAAGCGAATACATTCCTCCCATAAGAATTAAAAATAAATCAACAAACAACAAAACAATCATAAATAATACCACACAAAAAAAGTTTATTGTAAATAATTTTATGTGCAGAAAATGTATTAAAAAAAAACACCAAAAAAAAAACCACTCATATCTCGCCACATCGCAGATTGTTTTTTTGGGATGTTTAAAAAAACAAAATCACGACTACAGAGCGGTTCTCCTGTTTTTGTTTTGTTGTTTTAGTTCAGACAAAGAGAGAATCGTACCAAAACCGAGCTAAAGAAGTGACATAGTCTATGTTACCGATCGCGTAGCAGCAATCACAGCCGCAAAATAAGGGGCCAAAGAAAAATGTAAGTGATAAATTCACACATACTAAAAAATTTGTGTGGCTAGTAGTTCTGTCTGCTCCTTGCCAACAAGAGTGTTTAATCAAAATAAAAATGTTACATTTTAAAATACTTTTTATATATATATATATATATATATATATATATATATACATATAAATACACTGTATGTATATATACACACATATGTATACATATATATATATATATATTTATACATATAAATACACTGTATGTATATATACACACATATGTATACATATACATATATACACACATACATACATATACAGTATATATATATACACATATGTATACACAAACATATACACTGTATATATACATACATACATACACACACACATTGTATGTACTGTATATACTTACAGTATATACATGCATCCATACATACATTTATATGTATATACACATTAACTGTATGTATATGTGTGTATATATATATATATATATATATATATATATATATATATATATATATATATATATATACATACACACACACATACACTGTATGTATAAATATATACACTGTATATGTGGATCTATGTGTATACACACACACTCTCTATATATATATATATATATATATATATATAATTTATTGTAATAAATGTTGATAATTCAAACAAGCCTCTTCACTTAAATATGCAGACTAACACCAAAAAGTAAACTTTGCACTTAACAGTTCACGTCTAATTCAGTTGAATGTTCGTTTCTTAGCGTTTAAAATCATCTTAAAGACAAGCATAAGATGCTTGGAATGTGCTTCGGCTGAGGAAACCATTTTGGCCATTCCCAAAAGTGACTCCTAAGAGCCAGTTGGAGTCGAGCTGACAGATGTGGTTATTTGGGGACAGCTCATTCATGGCAACTTTATGACCGGAGTGCTTATTTTACCCGAGCCAAGCACATGTGCGTGAGACAGTGAGGGAAATTATTTTATAAGTTTGGCACACGGCTGGAATATGGGAGACTTTTGAAGGATATTCAAATATCAAAAATCCTGATGTTTGTCGTCGAAAACCGATTTTGTCCAAGTAAATAATAGAAAACATATTTATAATCAGCAGCATCTAATGTTGTTCTTTGCAGTACAATCGCCAGGTTTAAACACTGATGTGCATTTAAGTGTCATTTTACAGTCAAATGCTAACACACGGGGCCGGCCCCTGGCATGACAACTTTATGAAGGTATTTAGAGGGACCGCAAGAATATGGCGCCCGATCACTTCAGTTGTCTACTTAGGCAACTTCAATTACCTCATGGATAAAATACCCTCTTTTACACTTTTATTCAGCAGTGAGTCAACATGTCCTTTGTAAAAGTTGTAGTTTGGTTTAGCAGCATCAGGGTCTTCTCTATTCAATAGCCAGTACAGGGGCGGTATAGCTTGGTTGGTTGAGTGGCCGTGCCAGCAACTTGAGGGTTCCAGGTTCGATCCCAGCTTCTGCCGTGTTAGTCACTGCCATTGTGTCCTTGGGCAAGACACTTTACCCACCTGCTCCCAGTGACACCCACACTGGTCTAAATGTAACTTAGATATTGGGTTTCACTATGGGAAGCGCTTTAAGTCACTAGAGAAAAGCGCTATATAAATATAATTCACTTCACTAGAGATACTTGCTAATTTTGCATCGCTTCAAACACCATCATTGTGACAAATTTACGGCCATATTTCAAAATGTAGTTACTTTTATACAATGTAGCCAAACCTATTCCCTAAATATATGTTTAAAACAACATTAGATTGTTATTAGTTTTTGCACATGTATTGTGTTTTGTTTACTTTGTCAATTAGTGAAAAGTGGCATACAGCAGTTTTGAATGGGCTTCACTGCAGTAGATTATATATCAGACACTTTTGTCGTTTCAACCAAAAGTCGTATCTTCTAGCTGTCCATAGCGTTCTACTCGTATGAATTATTCATTCATCACTCCAAGGCACATTTGTAAGTTTTACAATATAACAAACTGTTTATATTTATTAAACCGTCCCATGTGTGATGTTTGTAGGTGTGTTTTCCATCATATTTGTAAGTGCTATCGTAATGTAAGTAAGCGAGCTAATATGCTAACACTTTTACGAGTGCCAGCGTCAGTATTATTAACTTAACTATGGTATTTTTTTGTATTGTTTCAGTTTGACAAATTCCTTTAGAAAATTCATCAAAACGACACCGTGGAGTCTAGCTGATTGGAGAGCTAGCTTTCGCAAGGAGTGGGTCCTTAACGATGACTTCTGTTTTGTTTGATCAGCCGTTTGACAGGCACCGTTTGGAAACAATTAAGGTATGGAAATGAACATTTACAAAAATGTTCTGTATAAAAAACTAATTTCACAACGTCTAAATCTGCAGTTTATGGTTTGGTGCAACAAATATGGCAAATATTTAACTTTTCAAATATTTAGTATGTGTGGCTTACGCTTTGTAGTCCGGAATATACGGTAGTCACCTTTACAGAGATGTTCAACTAAAGTGTTTTGAGGGCCACCCAGAAAGCTAAGGACTGGGGGACTGGACTTCTCCCTTCACTATTAATCTTGTTTTGTATATTCCGGAAAACCTGCATCCTCTGCAGTGGACATTTAATTTTAGTGTATTTGTTTTGTCAGAGTTACTGGAGCGCTACACTTTCTGCAAAAAAGCTACTGGTAGTCAAAGATCATCTCTATGGCCCAGCACTCTAGTGTTTTTAAGAATTTTCCCTAACAAATTTTGTAACTGAACTCGCGACCCACCAGCTGAACAGCCAACATGATGAAAATAAAGGACCTAAAATAAAACCTCGAGGAACACCACAAGGAAAACTCAGGAAGTTAACGAAATTAATACTAAGTGCACCTGAAGTAAACAAGCTACAGCAACACCTTAAATCAGAGGTCCTCAAACTTTTTGACTTTGGAGAAATCACTGCACGTAAGCGATAATATTACGGACCTTTGATCCCTCAGGCGGTACTGCTTTAAAAACAGACATCAGTTTGTAAAGGCTATCACCACATGGGCTCAGGAACACTTCATAAAACCACTGTCAGTAACTACAGTTGGTTGCTACATCTGTTCGTGCAAGTTAAAACTCTACTATGCAAAGCAAAACCCATTGATCAACAACAAAGAATGCTTCCCTGGGCCCGAGCTCATCTAAGATGGACTGATGCAAAGTGGAAAGGTGTTCTATGGTCTGACGAGTCCACATTTCAAATTATATTTGGAAACTGTGGACGTGGTGTCCTACGGAACAAAGAGGATTGTTATAGGCGCGAAGTTTAAAAGCGAGCATCTGTGATGGTATGGGGGTGTATTAGTGCCCAAGGCATGGGTAACTTACACATCTGTGAAGGCACCTATAATGCTGAAAGGTACATACAGGTTTTAGAACATAAGCTGCCATCCAAGCACTGTCTTTTTCATGGACGCCCCTGCTTATTTCAGCAAGACAATGCCAAGCCACATGTTGCAACAGCATGGTTTCATAGTAAAATAGTGCGGGTACTTTCCTGGCCCGCCTGCAGTCCAGACGTGTCTCCCATCGAAAATGTGTGGCGCATTATGAAGCGTAAAATGCAACAGCGGAGACCCCAGACTGTTGAACGACTAAAGCTCTATATACAACAAGAATGGGAAAGAATTCCACTTTCAAAGCTTCAACAATTAGTTTCCTCAGTTCCCAAACGTTTATTGAGTGTTATTAAAAGAAAAGGTGATGTTACACAGTGGTGAACATGCCCTTTTCCAACTACTTTGGCACGTGTTGCAGCCATGAAATTTTAAGTTACTTATTATTTGCCAAAAAATATATAGTTTATGAGTTTGAACATCAAATATCTTGTCTTTGTAGTGCATTCAACTGAATATGGGTTGAAAAAGATTTGCAAATCATTGTGTTCTGTTTATTTTTACATCTAACACAATTTCCCAACTCATATGGAAATGGGGTTTGTATATATCTGTGTTGGCCCTGCAATGAGGTGGCGACATGTCCAGTGTGTACGCCGCCTTCCACCCGAGTGCAGCTGAGAAAGGCTCCAGCAGCATGTTTTTGGAGGTGGGAGGAAGCCGGAGTACCCGGAGAGAACCCACGCATTCACGGGGAGGACATGCAAACTCCACACAGAAAGATCCCGAGCGCAGGATCGAACCCAGGACTACTCAAGACCTTCGTATTGTGAGGCACATCCACTAACCCCTATTCCTCTGTGTTTCCCCCATTCTGAAGATGCATAAGTGATTTTTAAGCTTTGACCCATAAAACATGTTTACTGGTTAGTTTGAGTGTGAGACATTTGCACAGCAGCCCCCTCATCGGGCTGTCACTGGTACTGCACTCGCTGCTCTGCTCACACTTCTTCTGTGTATAGTTAATCACTTCCACCTGGTGAAACTTCCCATAACTCTTTTTTTCCCCCAGGGTCCCCAGTAAGAATGATCAGCACTTTACTTCATCAATCCAGAGATTTAAAGTTGAACATTATCACCAGACCTATGTAAGCGTCAATATATAACTTGATGTTGAAGAAAAAAGACCATATGTTTTTTTAACCGATTTCCGAACTCTTAAAGGGTGAATTTGGCGATGTAAACACCTTTTCAATTGTTCGCTGTCGGAGCGATGTCCCAAAACGTGAAGCAATCCGCCATTTTCTCAAACACATTACAAGCAGCAAGTCAAATCAGCTCTGTTATTTTCAGTTTTTTTCGACTGTTTTTCATACCTTGGAGACATCATGCCTGGTCGGTGTGTTGTCGGAGGTGTAACAACACGATCAGGGACGGATTCAAGTTGCACCATTGGCCAAAAGATGCGAAAGTGGCAAGAAATTGGACGCACATTTTACCGACGACACCTATGCTATGACAGAGATGGCAAAAATTTGTGGATATCCTGCAGCACTCAAAGCAGATGCATTTCCAACGATTAAGTCAAAGAAATCACAAAGGTGAGTTTTGTTGATGTTATTGACTTATGTGCTAATCAGACATATTTGGTCACAGCATGACTGCAAGCTAATCGATGCTAACATGCTATTTAGGCTAGCTGTATTGCATCAGTATGGCTCATTTGTAGCTATATTTGCATCCAGCCTTTCCTCCCACCCACATTTAATGCCAAACAAACACTTACTAATCGACGGATTCAAGTTGCACCAGTGGTCAAAAGATGCAATCGTTGGTTAGATGGCAATCACCTAATTTATCCTCGTTTCCGCTTTCCGTCGTGATATGGCTCAATAGCTTCAGTCTCTTCTTCAATTTCGTTTTTGCTATCTGCCTCCACACTCCAACCATCCGTTTCAATATATGCGTAATCTGTTGAATCGCTTACGGCGCTGAAATCCGAGACTGAATCAGAGCTACTATGCTATACCTTTCTGTGCTATCCGCCATATTTGGTTTTGTTGGCTTCACGCAGTGACGTCACAGGACAATAGACAGGTGGCTATAACGACGGTTAAAATCAAGCACTTTGAAATCGTTTTTTGGGTAATTGCGTGATGGGTAAAATTTTGAGAAAAACTTAAAAAAAAAAAAAAGCCACTGGGAACTGATTTTTATTGGTTTTAACCCTTCGGAAATTGTGATAATGTTCCCCTTTAAAGACGTGAACTTCATTTTTTTCTTTTATGCCTCCACAACCTGTAGAAAGGGTGGTCCCCACAAGTGATGATCAAAAACTTGGTCCCCATTCCAAATGATAACCAGTCTGTGTGTGTGTGTGTGTGTGTGTGTGTGTGTGTGTGTGTGTGTGTGTGTGTGTGTGTGTGTGTGTGTGTGTGTGTGTTTGCCCCACCACTCCCTCCTCCAGCCACCTGTAAAGAATCAGTTTAATGATCAGGTTTCTTTTGAACACATTTAAGAGGACATCTGTGTCCAGCGGTTAACAGTTAGTGGAAAGGCCCATCCAGGAACCAGGAACCGATGCTTGATTTTCGCAGGGCGGTATTTGACCAAGCTCCTGTCGGGCTCCTGCACAGACGAGGGAGAAACACTACGTGGCTTTTGAGAGTCCCCGACTGCTTTAGTGAGCCACTTAGCTTTTTTTTATTTTGGCTGAGCTCACTGCAGGCTGCTTGTATTCCCTCTGTGCAGGCCCCGTGCTTGCAGATTAAGGACATGCCGAGCAAGAGTCACTAGTTATACCGTGTGTGTGTGTGCGGAGTGTATCAGGCACACTGGCGACCAGGTAGCCCGCTGGGTGCAACAAGCCAGTACAAAAAAAAAAAGAAAATTAAAATGACAGCCTTGTCTTCATCCCAGCCTCACAGCTCCCCCACCAGAGACAGCCGCCGCTGACAAATATTGCAACCGGAAAAGCGAAAAGTGTTTCATTCTAAATATGAGTTTAACCCGCTTAAAGTTTGCCAGGTTGAAAGAAAAGCAGCTTTCAAATGATGAACAGGACTCTGCCGCTGTGTTTGGAGAGCGTCCCCGGTGGTTCGCCTCTCCCAGCAAACTAATATGTTTGAAGCTCAGGGCTGCCATCGCCAAGCAGCATGCGCCACCAGCTATTTCAAATGTGCACTCAAGTATTGATATTCCAGGCTGCTAAAAACAAAACAAAACAAACGTAGAGGGAAAGGGGGAGAAGAAGAAGAAAAAACAAAATCAAGGCAATGTCCTCTGGAACGGCCCTATTTTTTTTCCCCTCTCAGAACATTTATCACCTGGGACAAATGATGAGCGAAGAGATAATACGATTTTACTTTTACTCTTTTAATCTACCCACACACATAAAGTACACTTAGAAATACTTAACCCTATTTTAAGATGGAGTGCTCATTAATAAGGGAGACCTTTCTGATTAGCAGTGTCGGTACGTTGGTAATTATGTTAAATAAGCAAAAACTTGGAAAAAAAACAAAACAATCCACAATATATTGCTTTACATAAAAACATGACTATTGGTTCCGAACATGACTGCGATAAAATAATGTCCACAAAGTAGGAATCATTAATTATTATACTAATATTTTTACAGCTCGAGCATTACAACAATCTTCTAAATGTACATTTTTTAACATTATGACAGCTCTTTAGTCACTTTTACACTCTTTAAATCCATAATAGTAACGCTGAACAGTGAGGTCTGAATGGTTCTGTGCCCTCTGGTTGCCATTACTACTGTAGTATTGATTATTTTAGTCTCTTTAGCCATGTTTATGCTGAAAAAAAGACTAATTCAAGACCAAAAAAATTGTACAATGCGCTTTAAAATATGGAATGGGATAAGGACGCAATATTTGAAGCGCGATGTATATACATCTCGCTTATACGATGTGATTAAAAGAAGTGCCTTCTCTAGTGCAGACATGTAATAGAAACAATAATATATAAATATATACATATATGTATATACAAATATGTAATAATATACATATATACACACACATTTATGTGTATATATATATATAAATATATATATGTTAATACATATATGTATATATAGTTATAGAAATACATATATACACACATATGTAAATATACACACATATATATGTATATATTTATATATGTAAAAATATATATATACATATATATGTATATATTCACACATATGTATATGTGTATATATACATGTGTGTATATATATATATGTATATGTGTGTGTATATATATATATATATATATATATATACATACATATAAATTTATATGTATGTATACACATATACATATATGTAGGTATACATGTATATATATGTATACATGTATATTATGCATGTATGCATGTAATATATATGTATAAACATACAGACATATATATGAATACGGGTATATATACATATATGTATATATAGGTTTATACATAGATATGTATATATGTATGTATATAGACATAACTATATGTATATACGTACATATATATATCCATCCATCCATCATCTTCCGCTTATCCGAGGTCGGGTCGCGGGGGCAACAGCCTAAGCAGGGAAACCCAGACTTCCCTCTCCCCAGCCACTTCGTCTAGCTCTTCCCGGGGGATCCCGAGGCGTTCCCAGGCCAGCCGGGAGACATAGTCTTCCCAACGTGTCCTTGGTCTTCCCCGTGGCCTCCTACCGGTTGGATGTGCCCTAAACACCTCCCTAGGGAGGCGTTCGGGTGGCATCCTGACCAGATGCCCGAACCACCTCATCTGGCTCCTCTCGATGTGAAGGAGCAGCGGCTTTACTTTGAGTTCCTCCCGGATGGCAGAGCTTCTCACCCTATCTCTAAGGGAGAGCCCCGCCACACGGCGGAGGAAACTCATTTCGGCCGCTTGTACCCGTGATCTTATCCTTTCGGTCATGAGCTTTGGGTCATGAGCTTTGGGTCATGACCGAAAGGATAAGATGACCCAAAGCTCATGACCATAGGTGAGGATGGGAACGTAGATCGACCGGTAAATTGAGAGCTTTGCCTTCCGGCTCAGCTCCTTCTTCACCACAACGGATCGGTACAACGTCCGCATTACTGAAGACGCTGCACCGATCCGCCTGTCGATCTCACGATCCACTCTTCCCTCACTTGTGAACAAGACTCCTAGGTACTTGAACTCCTCCACTTGGGGCAGGGTCTCCTCCCCAACACGGAGATGGCATTCCACCCTTTTCCGGGCGAGAACCATGGACTCGGACTTGGAGGTGCTGATTCTCATTCCGGTCGCTTCACACTCGGCTGCGAACCGATCCAGCGAGAGCTGAAGATCCCGGTCAGATGAAGCCATCAGGACCACATCATCTGCAAAAAGCAGAGACCTAATCCTGCGGTTACCAAACTGGAACCCCTCAACGCTTTGACTGCGTCTAGAAATTCTGTCCATACAAGTTATGAACAGAATTGGTGACAAAGGACCGCCTTGGCGGAGTCCAAACCTCACTGGAAATGTGTTCGACTTACTGCCGGCAATGCGGACCAAGCTCTGGCACTGATCGTACAGGGAACGGACCACCACAATAAGACAGTCCGATACCCCATACTCTCTTAGCACTCCCCACAGGACTTCCCGAGGGACACGGTCGAATGCCTTCTCCAAGTCCACAAAGCACATGTAGACTGGTTGGGCAAACTCCCATGCACCCTCAAGAACCCTGCCGAGAGTATAGAGCTGGTCCACAGTTCCACGACCAGGACGAAAACCACACTGTTCCTCCTGAATCCGAGGTTCCACTATCCGACGTAGCCTCCTCTCCAGTACACCTGAATAAACCTTACCGGGAAGGCTGAGGAGTGTGATCCCACGATAGTTGGAACACACCCTCCGGTCCCCCTTCTTAAAGAGAGGAACCACCACCCCGGTCTGCCAATCCAGAGGTACCGCCCCCGATGTCCACGCGATGCTGCAAAGTCTTGTCAACCAAGACAGCCCCACACCATCCAGAGCCTTAAGGAACTCCGGGCGGATCTCGTCCACCCCTGGGGCCTTGCCACCGAGGAGCTTTTGAACTACCTCAGCGACCTCAGCCCCAGAAATAGGAGAGTCCACCACAGATTCCACAGGCACTGCTTCCTCATAGGAAGACGTGTTGGTGGGATTGAGGAGGTCTTTGAAGTATTCCTTCCACCTATTCACAACATCCGCAGTTGAGGTCAACAGAACACCATCCGCACCATACACGGTGTTGATAGTGCACTGCTTCCCCTTCCTGAGGCGGTGGACGGTGGTCCAGAATCGCTTCGAAGCCGTCCGGAAGTCGTTTTCCATGGCTTCCCCGAACTCCTCCCATGTCCGAGTTTTTGCCTCCGCGACCGCTGAAGCTGCACACCGCTTGGCCTGTCGGTACCTGTCCACTGCCTCCGGAGTCCTATGAGCCAAAAGGACCCGATAGGACTCCTTCTACAGCTTGACGGCATCCTGCACCGCTGGTGTCCACCAAGGGGTTTTAGGATTGCCGCCCCGACAGGCACCAACTACCTTGCGGCCACAGCTCCGATCTGCCGCCTCGACAATAGAGGTGCGGAACATGGTCCACTCGGACTCAATGTCCAGCACCTCCCTCGTGACATGTTCAAAGTTCTTCCGGAGGTGGGAATTGAAACTTTGTCTGACAGGAGACTCTGCCAGACGTTCCCAGCAGACCCTCACAATGCGTTTGGGCCTGCCAGGTCTGTCCGGCATCCTTCCCCACCATCGCAGCCAACTCACCACCAGGTGGTGATCGGTAGAAAGCTCCGCCCCTCTCTTCACCCGAGTGTCCAAAACATGGGGCCGCAAATCCGATGACACAACTACAAAGTTGATCATGGAACTGCGGCCTAGGGTGTCCTGGTGCCAAGTGCACATATGGACACCCTTATGTTTGAACATGGTGTTCGTTATGGACAAACTGTGACGACCACAAAAGTCCAATAACAAAACACCACTCGGGTTCAGATCCGGGCGGCCATTCTTCCCAATCACGCCTCTCCAGGTTTCACTGTCGTTGCCAACGTGAGCGTTGAAGTCTCCCAGTAGGACAAGGGAATCACTCGGGGGAGCACTTTCCAGTACTCCCTCGAGTGTTCCCAAAAAGGGTGGGTACTCTGAACTGCTGTTTGGTGCATGAGCAAAAACAACAGTCGGGACCCGTCCCCCCACCCGAAGGCGGAGGGAGGCTACCCTTTCGTCCACCGGGTTGAACTCCAACGTACAGGCTTTGAGCCGGGGGAAACAAGAATTGCCACCCTAGCCCGTCGCCTCTCACTGCCGGCAACGCCAGAGTGGAAGAGGGTCCAATCCCTCTCGAGAGAAGTGGTTCCAGAGCCCTTGCTGTGCGTCCAAGTGAGTCCGACTATATCCAGCCGGAATTTCTCTACTTCGCGGACTAGCTCAGGCTCTTTCCCCCCCAGTGAGGTGACGTTCCACGTCCCAAGAGCTAGCTTCTGTAGCCGAGGATCGGACCGCCAAGTGCCCTGCCTTCGGCTGACGCCCAGCTCACATTGCACCAGACCTCTATGGCCCCTGCTATGGGTGATGAGCCCATTGGAGGGGTGACCCACGTTGCCTCTTCGGGCCGTGCCCGGCCGGGCCCCATGGGAACAGGCCCGGCCACTAGGCGCTCGCCATCGTGCCCCACCTCCGGGCCTGGCTCCAGAGGGGGGCCCCGATGACCCGCGTCCGGGCGAGGGAAATCTGGGTCCATGATTTTTCTTCTTCATAAAGGTCTTCGAGCTGCTCTTTGTCTGATCCCTCACCTAGAACCTGTTTGCCTTGGGAGACCCTACCAGGGAGCTGCAAATATGTATATATATATATACATATTTATATACTGTATAGATGTATACATTTGTATATTATTGTTTCTATTACATGTCTGCACCAGAGAAGGCGCTTCTTTTAATCTCATTGTACATGTGTATAGTGACAATACAAGGCCTTCTATTTTATTCTATTAATTAGAATACACAGTTTTTTGTTTTTTTTACCTTGAATTGATTTAACGTGGATCGCGACTTAAACAAGTTCAAAAACTTATTCGGGTGTTACCATTTACTGGTCAATTGTACGGAATATGTACTGTACTGTGCAATACACTAATACAAGTTTCAATTAATCAAATTCTCAAAATGGGGAGCGTGGAGGCAAATAAAGTGACGAGAAGTTGTTGTTTTCTTAACAAATTGTTGTTTTTTGAGACAAATACATATGTCATTTCATTTAAAAACCCAGACAAGCATCAAATAAACATACTATAAAAAGAGGAATAAATAATGTCTCTTACGGCGGAACACCATCTCTATGATAAACAAATTGCGTTGTTCCGCTCACCCACCGCGAGTCAGAAAGCAGAAGACACAAACACCGCTGAAGATCAGAAAGCAGCCAGCTACCCTAATCTCTAATCTCAACGTTGAGCATGATTTAAGAGTGGCAGTATCAAGCCTGCAACCTCGCTTTGACAAAATGTGCAGTGCAAAACAGGCTCATTGCAGCCACTAACGCCGTGATAAAACTCAGTTTTTTAGCAGGTTAACTGTTCATCTTTTTACTTGCATTTTCTTTATTTTTTTTTGCACAGATTGTTAAGTGAGTTCAATACTTTAAGATGTTTTAATCTGTTTTGAAAAAGACATTTATGTTATGTCAATAAATCAAAACTTGACTACCATGAATTGATTAACGTGGACCCCGACTTCAACAAGTTGAAAAACGTATTCGGGTGTTACCATTTAGTGGACAATTGTACGGAATATGTACTGTACTGTACAATCTACTAATACAAGTTTCAATCAATCAAAAAACTAATTCTGTGACTGATGGGACTTTTGTTTTTCATCTGAAGGGGAGCCTGGCAGAAAAAGTTTGAGAACCAGTGCATGAGCACAAAAAAAAGGCAAAAAGTGCAGTGAAGAATTTCCACCACAAGATGGACTTAGGGCTGCACGACATGCTGGAATGCACACACAGCTTTTAAAACCACCTCTAGTGCTGTCATGTCCTGGTGATCATGTTTAGTTTGGCTATGTTCTGTTTGGTTTTTGGATTTTGTCAGTTCCTGATTTTCCTCTCCCTGCTTTGTTTCCATAACCACCTATTAGTTTTCACCTGTCACACACCTGATTCATTTGGACTCATGCACCTATTGTCAATCACCACATCACTATTTAAGCCTGCAGTTGCCGGGCAGGCAGCCTGGCGACATCACCCTCTATACACCATGCTGATGATCCGTGCTGCTCTTTTTCATGGTCTTTTCTCGTTCCGAGTAAGTTTTCTTTATTCATGCCATAGTTTGCAAGTTTTATTTTTTTTCCCATACTTCTGCCTTTGTGCGAGTTTGTGTTTATACCCTTTGTTTTTGTAGTACTTTTGAGTGTTAAAATTAAAAGATGTCATGACCTTCACACCATGACCTTCGCACCTCGGGAAAACAATCCACACCATAGTCCTAGTCTTGACAAGTATATAGCAGAATATTAACAATACAAAAGGGGGAAAAATGCTAATAAGGCAGGCCTAGGCAATTATTTTGACTCTGGGGCCACATTTAGAGAAAAAAATGTGTCTGGGGGCCAGTATATCTATTTTTAGCGACACTAATACAAAACATTAACAATAATGTCTGATTGAATGCTAAAAACGTTATGACAGACCGCCTTAAAAAACGTAATGGAATTTATTATTTTCTATGAAGGATAAAACACTGAATATTGACAAAATATGAATGTCACAGCCCCTTTTGATCGACATATTTTACAATCAAGTGAAAGGCAACAAAAATGCAACAAACAGAGAAATAACGCGATGGGTACAAAATAAAACCACCTACGATCTGATATATCACTAAGCTTTAGAACTTTGTTGTGAAACGCTTCCCCCCCACACTGCTCGGTGCCTCGTCTGAGCTGCTGTGACGTAGATAACCATAGTAACTAATTAGATTACCATAGTAACTAATTAGATTACCATAGTAATTGGTATATCATCCATAAGCGCAGATTCCAACCATTGAAATACTTTGTATAGTTGAAGACTTGCAGTCATTAGAGGCGTACTGAAACCCACTACTACCCACCACGCAGTCTGATAATTTATATATCAATGGTGAAATATTAACATTACAACACATGCCAATACGGCCTGTATTACTAAATTACAATTTTAAATTTCCCGCAGTTTCCTGTTGAAAACGTCGCGGAATGATGACGCGTGTTTGTGACGTTATTGGTTGGAAGGGACATATTAGCCAGCACCACCTGCGGCTAAAAGTCGTCTCTTTTCATCAAGCAATTACACAGTATTTTTACAATCTGTGTTGCTAAATCTTTTGCAATTCGTTCAATTAATAATGGAGAAGTCCAAGTAGAAAGATGGAGGTGAGAAGCTTTAGCCTTTAGCCACATAAACGCACGGTGTTTCCTTGTTTAAAATTCCCGCAGGTGAAGCTTTACTACGGATCAGAGCAGTCAAGCGAACATGGTTCCTGACCACTTGTCAACCGGCAGGTTTCGGTGAGAAATTTGTGGTAAAAAGTCGCCTCTTACCGGGTATCAGCGGAGCTTGTGCCATCCATGCAGCTGCCGTGACTTCCCTCAGAGACTGGCGTCAACACACCCCTCCGAGTATCAGGTACTATTTAAGTCACTAAAACACTAGCAACACAATAGAAAGATAAGGGATTTACCAGAACTATCCTAGTAAATGTGTCTAAAAACATCTGAATCGCTCCCAAAGCAATCGCCTTTTTTTTTCTCACTTTTTTCTTTTTTTTTCTAGTCCCTCACTGTCAATATCCTCATCCACGAATCTTTCATCCTCGCTCAAATTAATGGGGAAATTGTCGCTTTCTCGGTCCGAATAGCTCTTGATACTGGAGGCTCACATTATAAACAATGTGAGGATGTGAGGAGCCCTCACCCTTGTGATGTCGTCGTCTGCGACTTCCGGTAAAGGCAGGGCTTTTTTATTAGCGACCTAAAGTTGCAAAGTTTATCGTCGATGTTGTCTACTAAATCCTTTCAGAAAAAATATGGTAATATCACGAAATGATCAAGTATGACACATAGAATGTACCTGCTATCCCCGTTTAAAAAAGAAAATCTAATTTCAGTAGGCCTTCAGAAAACATCACTGCGCATCATAATAGCAGCTACACTTTCCATTTTAAAGATCTAAAAAAATGTTGGGGGGAATATCCGGCGGGCCAGATTGAAAAGCTCAACGGGCCGCATGTGGCCCCCGGGTCTTAATTTGCCCAGTTCTGTAACAAGGTGAGTATTAATTCCAAATATTTATTTTTGTTTGTTTTTCGCTGTGTTCAATGCACAGCGGGAGCAATGTTTTTGCCGCGATGAAACTGAACGGTCCCTGTGGAGTTCATTAGAGCCAGAGACCCCAGCGGCCCCCCCTTGGTGGGAAAAGGACTTGCTCAAGGGAAACAAGGCGATTAATGACCTCAAACGCATCATCAACAACACGAGTCATTGTAACGGCCACCGATGCAGAAGTTGTGTTCCCCCCGTGGACTTTCCACTCACAAAAAAACAAAAGTACAGGGTTGTTCCTCAGGCCTTGAAGCGGCGCTCCCTGCGGTTTAAGCGCACGGCAAGCTTCGAGAAGTGTTGGCCACATACAAGCAGGGAAATAATTGCCCGGTCTCTCATATGTAAAGTCCTTGTAATATCGCTGCAGTGTCCCAGAGCGAGCTGTGCTTCCACATTAACTTAAGAGTCACGCTATCCTGGAGGCCACGGCGCGCGCACAAATGATCAAACTTGTAACTCCAAGACTTAGCGCGTCGGCTCAGGCGGGCTTGAAGTCAAGAGTTTGAAAAGGAGCAGATGTCTACATGCCTTTTAAGCAAACATCACCTCTGGAGAGGAGTGCAAGCATGTCGACGTGCTGCACCTGAAGGCTAATACACCGGGAGCTGGCAGGGATGCTTTATACTTCTGCTCTTTTACGGTTTCATCAGTTAAGAGGGTTTTTTTTTTTTTTTTTATGCTTCTAGAAAAAACTGAAGACAATTTCCTCTCCGGTGCAAGGGTGTTTCCATGCATCTTTGACCTGCCACAAATGTGTTTTAGAATGCGTACATTTATTAATAGTCAAAATCTCACGAAACCATAATCACAGTATCATGGCCAAAGTACAACATTATTGTGGAAAATGTTAAAAAAATAAAAAAAGACTTTAAAAATGTCATTCTGTGTAAAATGGACTGGCAGGAATGTTTAGGATTAAACAAACGTATTTTAATTAAACAGAAACATAATGCTCCATCCATCTTCTTCCGCTTATCCAAGGTCGGGTCACGGGGGCAACAGCCTAAGCAGGGAAACCCAGACTTTCCTCTCCCGAGCCACTTCACCCAGCTCTTCCTGGGGGATCCCGAGGCGTTCCCAGGCCAGCCGGGAGATATAGTCTTCCCAACGTGTCCTGGGTCTTCCCCGTGGCCTCCTACCGGTCGGACGTGCCCTAAACACCTCCCTAGGGAGGCGTTTGGGTGGCATCCTGACCAGATACCCGAACCACCTCATCTGGCTCCTCTCGATGTGGAGGAGCAGTGGCTTTACTTTGAGTTCCTCCCGGATAGCAGAGCTTCTCACCCTATCTCTAAGGGAGAGCCTCACCACCCGGCGGAGGAAACTCATTTTGGCCGCTTGTCCCCGTGATCTTGTCCTTTCGGTCATAACCCAAAACTCATGACCATAGGTGGGGATTGGAACGTAGATCGACCGGTAAATTGAGAGCTTTGCCTTCTGGCTCAGCTCCTTCTTCACCACAACGGATCGATACAGCGTCCGCATTACTGAAGACGCCGCACCGATCCGCCTGTCGATCTCACGATCCACTCTTCCCTCACTTGTGAACAAAACTCCTAGGTACTTGAACTCCTCCACTTGGAGCAGGGTAACCTCCCCAACCCGGAGATGGCACTCCACCCTTTTCCGGGCGAGAACCATGCACTCGGACTTGGAGGTGCTGATTCTTATCCCGGTCGCTTCACACTCGGCAGCGAACCGATCCAGTGAGCGCTGAAGATCCTGTCCACTTGTTTGGGGAGACACAAATGACAACGCCTTACATAACAGTTTTTTGGTTGTCTGAAGCGTGAACAGGGGTGTTTGCGTTCGTTGTTGTCTCTGCCATTGTTATTGTTTGCCGCTGAAACTTTTTGGGAAGTTAATCATGTGACCGCCTGGCTCTGTTTGATTGGTGAAACGTAGTCAAACATCATCAGTGACCGCATTTGATTGGTGAAACGCAGGCATGCGATAGATCCTACTTTGAAGGTCTGTCTGACAAACCAAAACAAAAAAAACGTTTATTAACAGATCGATAAACATCAGTAGCGAGCTATATTTGCATAAATGGAGTAAAAGTAGCGTTTCTTCTATATATAAATACTCAAATAAAAGTATGTTGCATTAAAACTACTCTTAGAAGTACAATTTATCCCAAAAGTTACTCAAATAGATGTGACAGAGTAAATGTAGTGCGTTACTACCCACCTCTGGACACTGATCATAGAGGGAGCGGATCGCCACAATCAGACAGTCCGATACCCCATACTCTCTGAGCACTCCCTGCAGGACTTGCTGAAGAACACGGTTGAATGCCTTCTCCAAGTCCACAAAACACACGTAGACTGGTTGGGCAAACTCCCATGCACCCTCAAGGACCCTGCCGAGAGCATAGAGCTGGTCCACAGTTCCCACGACCAGGACGAAAACATAATGTTCGAATCATATTTAATACTACAAAAAAGTATTTTTATATGCAAATATTTAAATGCAGGAACATCCAATTTTACAAACAAATATTTAAAAAAGTGTTTTTAAAGTGACCACAAACAAGTGTTGAACAATAATGTACAGTTTAGTGTCTTTGCCCTGCGATGAGATGGCGACTTGTCCAGGGTGTACGACGCCTTCTGCCCGAATGCAGCTGAGACAGGCTTTAGCACCCCCCGTGACCCCCCAAAAAAGGGACAAGCTCTAGAAAATGGATGGATGGACGTTTAAAGCAGCTAATATTTTCCCAAGTGTACACTCTGTGCTTGAATCTTATGTCCCTAAGTAAATTCTGTGCCTTACCTTGAAGGCCTTGGAACTTGGATTGTGGGTATTATGTACTCCCTTTATACCTTATCTTTAGTAGAACAATGAGGGTATATTCCTTTCTGGGCAGGGTGGTGGCTGTTTTCCTATCCAATATGTTGATTTTTAGACCGCTTCTTGACGCTATTATTACTAGATTTGTAAGGACTGGTCTCCTAAAGCTTTAGTAAAACTTAAAGTTAAAGTGACCAATGATTGTCACACACACACTAGGTGTGGTGAAAAATGTCCCCTGCATTTGACCCATCCCCTTGTTCACCCCCCTTGTTCAAAATTATTCAACCCCCACACAATTTTGGTGTTTTAGCAAGTTGGACATTTATTCCGTATTTTGTTTATAGTCATATCAAATAAAGATGTGTCTAATAGACAAATGCAACTTAAATTGTAACACTGTATTTTACAAAATACCAAAAAAGGACATTTTTCTTAATATCTCATTGACAAAATTATTCATCCCCTTAAAGATCATAACTCTTAAGAACAGAATTTGAATAAGGTATTTTCAATCAGGGGTTGAAAACACCTGTAGATGTGATTAGAACCATAACGAGCAACAATTAAACTGATTGAAAAAAGACTGTGACGCTCAGCTTCTTGTAGCTTGTCAATGGTGTATTTCCAACATGGTGAAGTCCAGGGAGTGGTCAAAGAAGTCAAGAGAGGACGCACTTTCTCTTCATAAGAAAGGATATGCATATAAGAAAATAGCAAAGACATTACACATTCCAGGAGACACAGTTGGGAGCATAATTCGCAAGTTTAAAGCTAAAGGCACAGTGGAAACACTACCTGGGCGTGGTAGAATGAGGATGCTGTGTGCGTACAGTGGTGAAAAACCCCAGGGTAACAGCTGAGGAACTACAACAGGACATTGCAGAAGGGGGAACGCAGGTTTCGTCCCAGACAATAAGGCGCGCACTACGAGATGAAGGCCTCCATGCCAGAACTCCCAGGCGCAACCCACTTCTGACTACCAGGCACAAGAAAAATAGACTCCAGTATGCCAAAAATCATCTGGACAAACCCCAAAGGTTTTGGGAAACTGTTCTATGGAGTGATGAGACAAAAGTGGAACTCTTTGGGCCTCAGAATCAACATTATGTCTGGAGGAGATTAAATGAAGCTTACAAAGAGAAGAACACCTCGCCTACTGTTAAGCATGGTGGGGGGGTCAATCATGCTCTGGGGCTGTTTCTCTGCCTCAGGTACTGGGAATCTCCAGCGCGTTCAAGGCATTATGAATTCTCTTTCCTACCAGGATATATTAGCTGCAAATGTCATGAAGTCAGTGACGAAGCTGAGGCTTGGGAGACGTTGGACCTTCCAACAGGACAACGATCCCAAGCATAACTCCAAATCAACATCAGAGTGGTTGCAGAAGAAGGGCTGGAAGACTCTGGAGTGGCCTTCACAGTCGCCAGACCAAAATCCTATAGAAAACCTGTGGTAGGACTTGAAGAAGGCATTTGCAGCACGCAAGCCCAAGAATATGAATGAACTGGAGGCCTTTGCCCAAGAGGAATGGGCTAGAATACCTGTAGATGGTTGCAAGAAGCTTGTGTCCGGTTGTGCATCACGTTTGAAGGATGTAATTACTGCCAAAGGGTGTTCTACTAAGTACTAAAGATGCATGTAACTAGGGGGTTGAATCATTTTGTCAATGAGATATAAAGAAAAATGTCCTTTTTTGGTATTTTGTAAAATACAGTGTTACAATTTAAGTTGACACATCTTTATTTGATATGAATATAAACAAAATACGGAATAAATGTCCAACTTGCTAAAACACCAAAATTGTGTGGGGGTTGAATAATTTTGATCACAACTGTAAGGGGAGCAGTGAGCAGCAGCAGTGGCCGCGCTCGGTAATAATTTTTGGTGATTTTAACCCCCAATTCCAACCCTTGATGCTGAGTGCCAAGCAGGGAGGTAATGGGTCCCAGCTTTATAGTCTTTGGTATAACTCGGCCAGGGTTTGAACTCACAACCTACCGATCTCAGGGCGGACACTCTGACCACAAGGCTACTGAGCAGGTTTTTCAAGTTTATTTAAATTATGCAAGAACCTAATAACCTGTGATTAATCATGATTAACCCAGATTCAAAAGTGTGATTAATCATTTTGACAGCACGAGAAAAAACAATGACCGGAGTGTGTTTTTAGTCGACTTAGCAAAGTAATCTGCACCATACTGAAGCAGAAGGAGTTGAAAACAGCTAAGGATGTTGATATAATATCCAAACAGCAGACATGTATCTACAAAAATATGGAAAAGCTGCTGATGACCACGAAGCACTTCACCAAAGATAATGTAGAAGTCCGTTCCCCACGATAAATGCTGTACATTATTACATTCCTTTATAAAACTACTGTAATTTTTGTACTAGGGAAGCACCTCAGCTTATGAGCTTAATTGGTTCTGTAACTCAAAACACTTGTATCTCAAATCCACGTCAGGTGTTGAAATGATTTGAAATAAATGTAATTGATGTTAGCTCCCCCAATATTAACATGACTTTTGAAAATAACTTTTATATAAGAAATATTGCATAAACACAATACAATAGCATGTACTAGTAACACACTAGTTTTATGAAGTAATGTAATATTAATGAACAGCATTTCCTTTGGAGAGTGGACTTCTACTTTATGTCTTTCCAGCTGCTTTTCTGTCAAACACGCCATCCGCAGCCGTTCAAAATTTTCATGGATAAATGTCCGCCTTTCACTCATTCTGCTTCGGTGTGGTGCAGACTAGCCATGATACGCCTGACATGCTTTGCCAAGTTGGCTTCACGGTTTGTCATGTTCTACTTTCATTTGTTAATCCAATGAATATCATCCACTTCTTATTCTCAGCACTGTCCCTCCCACTCACCTTCTTCATGCCGATGGTTGGAAAACCAAAATAGGAAACATTTTGATCTCTAGCTAAAAGCTAATGCTAGTGAGTAAGACAATATGTTTTGGTCAAATCTTACGGGGTTCAATGTGACACTTACTACAACACATAATGGTGGGGGTGCTTGTAACTCAATTATTTTGCTTGTAACTTAAAGCATAAACCAGAGCAGCTCTTATCTCAATACACTCTTAACATGAGCTACTGTTGAGGTATTGTTTTAGATACAATATTCACTACATAAAAATGTGTTTATCTTATTATAACTTGTGTTACATGTTAAAATTGTGTTGTTTGAGGGGCCGAAATGGAATAATAGTATATCAGTTCATTGCAATGGGGAATATTAATTTGCGATACCAGTATTTTGAGCTTCATACAGTAGAACCAAATTGACTCCATTGTCAGGGTCCCACTGTATTTAAATACAGTAAATTCAAAATAATACAAAAATGGTGTTAAAAATAAACAATGATAGCCAGGAAGACTTGGAACTATTAAGATGTCCAAAAATGGACAAACCAATCAGTATCCTCAAAGGCATGTTGTTTTCACCATGGTTACACTCAGAAGGGCCGTCTTTAACTATTTGAATGAATGCGTTTTGCTTCACCAACAAAATTAAACTTTTAAAATCAAGAGTCAAAGTGCCAGGCAGAAGTTGAAGGATACAACTATTGCATAGTTGCTTTATTGAAAGGGCGTTGATGACAAAAAAATAGCTTGCAGTACAATTTTCTATCAAAATTGACAAAAATAAAAACATGTATTTTTTTTTCAATGTGCATTAATTAGAGGCTTTAGCGGGCCATATAAAATGATCTGGACCAAAGGACTGGAGTACAGAACATATATTACCTTAAGTCTGTAATGAATGCAACAGAAAGAGCATGTTTCTTTCTCTCTGTAAAACTCTTATCTTTCCCCACAATGGACAAAACGACCACATGTAGTGACACAAACTGCAGAAAACAGACATCTGCTGAAATTTCCAAAATGTAGACGAAACAAAATGTGTATGGTGCTTATTTAATCTTGTACAAATGAAGGTGATGATGTGGCAAATCAAACGTGTACAATCAACAAGTGGACACAAATTGATTTGAGTAATTGGATGGGATATGAATGAAAACGAAAATCAAGCTCGGATGGTGCTCCTAAATAGAACCCGTGTTAGAGCTTGATTTCTTTTAGATATAATACTCGACATGGCCACCCGACTCTCTTTAATGTAAGGTGAAGGCAAAACAACCACTAGCCAAACCATAAATAACCCCTTTAGTGTCGGTAAATTTTACTTTGGGGAAAACCCTTTCCGCTCTGCAATGGCTTTTGGAAAATGTAACAGAGTCCAGGTAAAATTATGGAGCCCACGATGAAGAAAATGTACCCTAATAAGAACCACCCCAAAGCCCAACACTGTGTACGTTTGTGAGGACTTACTAACGAGATCTCATTGTCTGTGCGCAAACGTCTAACATAAGACTATGCGCATGTTCACGTTCAAATGAAATAGGACAAGTTCAAATTTTATTTAGAGACTTTGAAAACATATTTCGTATATAAAAACGACAAAAACATTTTTGTTTGTCATACATCTCCTCTGAAGGTTGTGAGTGACGATGGCGCTTTGGAGCTTAAGCGTGTTTAAAGCTTATGTTGTTTTGGTTATAAGGCGTTTTTGTGTCAAAAAATAAACAATTATAATTTGCTTGTTTGACAAAGAATTGGGAAATATTGAAAAGAACATGTTTCTAGAAAAAAAAACATTGCTTGGTAGAGAAAATGTCCTTGAAATTACTAATAATACTGAAAGTTCAGGTTAATTAGCACCGAATGTTTTTACGGTGATGGGAGAATAAAAAAGTGATCAATGTATTGTGTTACTCATAGCAAAATGACGTCTCTGCTGTATTTGATGGTAATAAAACAAGTTGTACACTTGCAACACGCAGGCTCTGATAAAAACAAAATAATACATGTCAAAGCAAATAAGTGTCGCCAGGATTGATTATAACTTCCATGTTTAATCACAATTGGCTCTTTTCCACCACAGGAAGTTTTACAGGAACCTCCCCACTTCCCCAGGTAAATAAAGTTTCCCGTATTTCCACCGAAAACTATCCGGGTAGATTTGGTTCTTTAGGAAGCTTTCTGAGTTCCTCCGAGCTAGGCGAGATTTTTCGAAGTGACCCTGAACCTTGATGAACACTGGTTGAACACTGTTGGGGGGCATTTCTAAAAAATGTGGTTTTCAAACACCCGACCGCCATTGGAATATACGCAGTGACTTATTTTTCTTATTTCTTGTGTGTTTATATTTCAACAAAACTTGAAAATGGAGAGAAAGTAGAATGAAAGGAGCTTTCGAAATGCAGGAACTGATCAGTGGAATAATTTGAGTGTTTTTACTCACCCGTAGTTTTTAAACTCTATGCAGCTTATTATATTTACAAACTTCATTTTGTTACGCGAAGCTACAAGAAGTGGACTGACTCTTTTAAACGTATTTACGAAGGAGTTTGAAGCCGCACTCCAAACGGCGACCTCAGCCAATTACTACTTTGACTTTGTTGGATAAATGTGGGAAAAAAGGAGGCAGCACATGAGTGGAATGAAGGTAAATAACATCAAATATTAACTATTTACTTTACTGCATGTTGTAAAAGTAGTCAGCACCAGTTCATCTGTGGATTTATTTACCTAAACCCGAGTGAACAGAATGCTAATGCTAACAAGCTAACGCTAAAGCCGATGTGTTGGTGTGAGACAAATGCCGACATTTATTATTCATATATGTTATTTACAGCTGAAATGGACCTACAGGAAATGCCTGACCCTTATGAATTCACAGAGATGACGACTTTCCGACTGTTGGACATTGCTGACAAATGCGTGAAATTTTATGAACAATTTGGTACACTTTAGTTTTTAAATCATATAGTTTTGTATATCATTGATTTGTATTTAATTTACTTACTTTTTATTTAAATTACTCTGACCTAAGATTGTCTGTTTATTTACATGGTATTAGTGTAGTAATACGTTAAACCACTCCTCCATACATCCTCAGTCTGGTTTGTATGAACTACCCTGAACTGGGAAACGCAGTGGAAAAACAAATCACACACTTCTACAGTAACCTAGAGATCCAGGAATCTAAAGTTCCTGAACTTCTGGTGGAAAAGGCATAATGAGACAATGTTGTAAACATATGTCATCTGTTCAATTGTCAAAACAAAATACCTGATATAAACTTTGGTAATTAAACTGTGGGACAGATATCCCACTATTTACAAAAAATGTGGACCAACCAGTTGCAGGATGTAGGACAAAAAGTCACACTCTAATAGGTAGGGATATAAAGATTACTGGCTTCCTCCCACTTCCAAAGACATGCACCTGGGGATAGGTTGATTGACAACACTAAATTGGCCCTAGTGTGTAAATGTGAGTGTGAATGTTGTCTGTCTATCTGTGTTGGCCCTGCGATGAGGTGGCGACTTGTCCAGGGTGTACCCTGCCTTCCACCCGATTGTAGCTGAGATAGGCGCCAGCGCCCCCCGTGACCCCGAAAGGGAATAAGCGGTAGAAAATGGATGGATGGAGGGTATCAATGAGAAAAAGCGGTAAAACTCCTGACGGCTAGTGTTACCGCTTCAAATCAAAATTATCGTAAAACCGTGATTGAGAACTGCCCTTGGATAAAGTCACAGATTGGTGACAGCTCATTTTCTACAGAAGCCAGCCTTAGCAACTGGTGTGCTGCTCGCAAGCTAGCACGGCTAAACTTATGTAAACACATCACTGTCTGAGCATTGTGCAGATTAGACCTACAGATTGTGCTTTTATTCATGTCATTTTTAAATAAAGGTCAGCTAAAATGTCTGTGTTTGAGTAGGTGTCTATGAATGTTCTCATTCATCCAGGTCATTGCCATCTCAGGGCATTCAATCGATCGCAACTGGACTGTTTGGTTTGTCTTCGAAGACCTTTCGCCGCTCACCCGAGTAGGCTTCATCAGTTCGTGCTCATAGAATTAGACTGGTCGGATCCAGTCTAGTGACTGGTGCCAAAACCCCAAATATTTATACTCCAAAACTAGAAGGGTGTGCCTGTGCAAGGATGGTTTCGCCCTATCTAATACAAACAAACAATCCTAACTGTCAAAGCCAACGACAGTCGCTGAAGTGTATTTTCCCCGAGTTAGCATTGAGGTATTGTGTGGCAGAACAATTGCTGTGGATCGACTACTACCAGTCCAAAATAGTCGGAATCCACTATGTAAGAAATCCAGTCAGTTGTAAACAAATGGCATTCTGGTCACAGAAGATGACCACAATGTTTGTAACTCCTGTTATTTGTTGGAGGCTATATTGCAGTCTTTTAGGAATGGTTGAAAGGACAGTGTTGACAGGTGGTGTCGCAGACCACCTCTCTGTTCAGAGACTGTTTTTCAACCTTGACATATGGCTTCCCTTACTCCTCTTTCGTACCATCCATCGTCCCTGTTCAGAATTAGTATTTTTTTGTTCTCAAAGGAGTGCTGTTTGTCCCTGAGGTGCAGGGCTGAGTCTTGGCCTGAAGAGTTTGCCCGTCCATGCTGTCCCATGCGTCGGCTTCGTGGTTGTATTGTTTCCACAATATATGAATCAGTGCGTTTATCACTAAACTGGATAGCATAAACCGGATTTGTTTTGTGGGTGTTTAGTGGATGTCTCTGTCCCAGGGTGTTGCCTGGTTTGAAGTGCACTGAGATGTTGTGTTGGTTAAGAATTATTCTCAGACAGACCTGATACATATGGAATGACACTATTTTTGCGTCTATTACATTTTTCCTCCTCATTCTCTCTGTTCTTGTTATTTCTGTAACTGGTTGCACTTTTCACAAACAATCACATGTAATCACGTTATGAGGGCCTTCCTATAAATGCCTATACTCTTTCTCTTTGACCTGTGGGCTGGTAGGAATATTATCAGCACTGTGTTGTTGGGTTCTGATAACGGACAGTTTGTGTTCTAGTGGGTGCTGTGAGTCAAAACGTAGGTATTGAACGGTATGTGTGGGATTTCGAGAAACCACGACATGGAGGCCTGTTTTCTCCAATGTGGACATCACAGTCCAAAAATTGTCAATGTACTTTCTTTGACATTCTCACATGTTTACTTGATGATTTTGTCCACTAAGTTAATAATCTCTGTGAAGGCTTGCATTTCTTGGTTTCTGATTTTCACCCATGTGTAATCCACATATCTGTACATATGACCTGGTGCTGTTCCTTTAAAAGAGCTTAAAGCTCTCTTTTCCATGTCCTCCATGGAAAGGTTTGCTACAATAGTTTACAACTGAATGGAATGCTTACGTAAGGGAGTTCGACTATTTTGGACTGGTAGTAGTTGATCCAAAGCATTGTTCTGCTACCCAATACCTAAATACTAACAAGGGGAAATTAAACTTCAACGACTGTCATTGGCTTTGACAGTTGTTGTTTTCACTCCTTGGTTTTTGGAGTATAAATATTTTGGGTGTTGGCACCAGTCGCTCGACTGGATCTGACCAATCGAAGTCTATGAGCACGAACTGATGAAGCCTACTCGGTTTAGCAGCAAATCATCTTCAAAGACAAACCCAGTAGTCCAGTTGCAATCCATTGAATGCCCTGAGGTGTGTATAAGTACTTTTGAGCACAATCAACAATGCCGTGATAATGACACCCGTGAAAATTTTGGTCACAATAATGGTGATATGAAATGTTCATACGTTACATCTCTACTACTAACTAAACCTGCACTTTTTTTTTTCAAAAAATATACCTTTTGGGTGTAACGGTACGCCATAATCACGTTTGGTTAATTTTCAGTAGAATAGGGGGTTGCAAAGCATAAAACTGCTTAGCTTTGTAGATTAATTGTTTTTTTTTATTAAACGTAAAAAAATGCAATCCCATGTAACAAATACAAATGGAGAATAAAGTAAAAATGTGGGGGCATCGTTGATACATTTTGCTCATTGAAAATGCTACTGTTTGTCAACATACTGTCATAAAATATATACGCTTTGTGTTATACAGTTGTTGAGAAAGCACATTCGTGTAACATGTCTCATGCATAACAAATTTAATTTTTAGAAGAAGCCAATAAAAAATAACACTTTGAATAACCCTGGTTTCTTATTAAGAAAGTGCGAGTGCAAATTATTGCACGGGAAAAACTCACAATCCTATCAAGTATATATTTTTAAGTTCTAGTCGAAATATCGATACAAACTTAATACAAGTGACAATCCCCTGAATAGTAATTTTGTCAATGAGACATAAGAACTTTTTTTAGGCAAGAGATCTTCTGAGGAAATGCATACTACTTTTGAGCATCACACGTTTGTTATAAGACACAAAACCTCACAATACTAGTAAGTATAGTTAATAATACATTTTAATTGGTAATGTCTTCTTTAAAAAAATCTTATCAAGATTATTTTTACTTTTGTTGTAAGAAGTAACATAAAATATTTTTGCTCATTACAAGCGAAACCAACTGATACAAGCAAAAATAACTTGTAATGAGCAAAAAAATCTGCCAATGTAACAAGTCAAAATTGTCTTGGTAAGATTTATTGAAGTAATAAATTCACAATTAAAACCTATTACAAGCTATACTTACTAGTATTGTGAAGTTGTGTGTCTTATAACAGAATTATGGTGCTCAAGAGTAGTATATTATCCTAAGAGCCATTGCCTTAAAACAAGTTCTTATATCTCACTGAAAAATTACTATTCAGGCGATTGTGACTTGTATTAAGTTTTAAGATATCAAGAGTAACTCCCCTTTTTAAAAAAGGAAGCAAATTAGAACCTGGTAACTTCCGACCTTTTTTCTGTTCTCAATTCCATTTTGAAAGTAATGGAAAAAATAGTTTATGAACAGGTCGATAGATACCTTGCCACTAAAAAAATCATTTACAAATTTAAATCCGGCTTCAGAACTAACCACTTCACTGACACATGCGTTCTCTTTCTGATCGACCACATCAAACATGAGGTGGACGCGGGCAAATACGGCGGAATGGTCATGCTTGACCTTCAGAAGGCCTTTGACACCGTAAATCACGCTATACTGTTGGATAAGCTTAAAGCAATTGAATTTGATAAAACCTCATCAAGCTGGATGCAATCTTACTTGGAGGGTAGGAAACAGGTGGTAGAGGTTAACGGCACCCGGTCCGCCTCTCTCAGTAAGCCTTGGAGTCCCCCAAGGCAGTATAGTATAGCCTTTACTGTTCCTAATATACGTAAATGACATGTCATCAGCATGCGACTGTGAGTTGTTCCTGTTTGCTGATGACCTGGTATCCTCAGTGCCGAACTCTGTAGAATTTGCACCTGGCTCTCTGACAATAAGCTATCCATACGCTTAGGTAAAATGTAATCCATCCTATTTGAGTCCCAAATCAACCTTAAGAAAGTCTGACTTCACTATTAAAAGTGGGTGACATTCTTATTACCAGAAAAGATGAGGTCACCTACCTAGGGTTCCATTCTAGAGGCTAATCTTTCCTGTGATAAAATGGCAACCAAGGTAATCAAAAAGGTCAACCAACGAACAAGATTTCTCTATAAAATCTCCTCTCTGGTCAACAAAAGCACCATAAAGATTCTAGCGGGAACTCTCATTCAACTCTTTTTTGACTACGAATCCACCTCCCGGTATCCCAGCACCTCCAAAACCCTCAAATCAAGACTCCAAACATCCCAGATCAAGCTTGTCATAATAACTTCTAGACCTCAACCCCAGATCACACCTCACTCCTACCCACTTCTCCAAAGTGGGCTGGCTCAGGGTGGAGGACAGAGTAAAACAACTTGCACTGAGCATTGTCTATACAATTCGTTACACCTCCCTGATACCAAAGTACATGTCAAACTACTTCCTTAACGTAAATGACCGCCATAACCACAACACCAGGGGGAGCTCCACAAACCACATCAAACCCAGTTTCCGATCTAACAAAGGTCTTAAGTCATTCTCCTTCTATGCCACATCAATATGGAATGCACTCCCAACAGGCGTAAAAGAAAGTGCATCTCTATCCTTCTTCAAAACCCCACTAAAAGAAAACCTCCAGGCAGCTACAACCCTTGACTAACACCCTCCCCCCACAACATCCCACCTCCCCGGATTGTAAATAATCAAATGTATATACTTGGTCTTATGCTTTCTGAGCTCACCATGTTTACCACTCACTGTACATATCCTACAAAGTGAGACCTACACTGTTACAATGTTCATTTCTCAGATGATAGAACTGTTGATGACTGAAGTGCTGATAGCAACTCCCTCCGCAATCCCCCCCCCCCCCCCCCCCGATTGTAAATAATGTAAATAATTCAATGTATATACTCTGATGATTAACGTGTGTGATGACTGTATTATGCTGATAGAATATATTTGTACAATGAACTGATTAAGGTGGAACCCGACTTAAACAAGTTGAAAAACGTGTTACCATCAAGGGTGTTACCATCACGGGTGTTACCATCAAGTGGTCAATTGTACGGAATATGTACTGTACTGTGCAATCTACTAATAAACGTTTCAATCAATCAATCAAAAGTTTTGATATTTTTACTAGAACTTAGAAATATATACTTGATAAGAATGTGAATTTCTGCTGTGGGTTGTATAATTGAATGTTCTTTATACCCAAAGTGTGACATTAATACCTGCTAAAGATGGAACATTTGGCAGAAATACCGGACAATTCCACAAACTTTATGGCTGGCTCACATCGTGGTCACTCCGTGATCACGTACGACCGCCAGACACTTCTGGATGTGGACACATCGGGCCGTTTTGGACTGATAGACGCGGGCGTGCTAAACATGCTAACTAGCATGGGAATACATCGGCGGCTACATCCAGCGGCCTGTGAAGCAGGGGAGTCTAGTAGCAGCGGGGGCCGTCTACGGAGCAGACGCCAGCGGTGTGATCGGAAACGCGGATGCCGAGCGGGGCTAAAAACAAAGCAGAAGGCTAATCCCCACAGAACACCACTTTCCTCCATCCCGAAGACGGATTTGGATGGAAAATGCGAGACTACCGGTCTGGGTAAGGAGTCTGTTAAATTAGAACAATTTTTTTCTGCTTTGAGTGTTTCAGAGTTAGACATGTGTTTTACTGAGGTGGCTAACTATGATGCGTGCAGTTTATCAAAGCAACAAACAAACAATCGGAAAATCCCCGTTACTGAGGTGGCTAACCATGATGTGTGCAGTTTATCAAAGCAACAAACAAACAATCGGAAAATCCCCGTTACTGAGGTGGCTAACCATGATGCATGCAGTTTATCAAAGCAACAATCAAACAATCAGAAAATTCCTGTCGTATCAATTCCTAGATATGGTCGTAACTATACTAAATGCACTGGGCATAATAAACACAACATTATTAATATTGCTACTACGGATAATTTGATCAAAAACTCCCTAAAACAGCCCACTACCTATAATATAGGTTTTTTAAACATAAGATCATTGTCTCCTAAAACGTTATTAGTTAATGATATTATCAGAGACAACAATCTTAACGTCATCGGTCTCAGCGAAACCTGGCTTAAACCAAATGACTTTTTTGCGCTAAATGAGGCATGTCCTCCTAACTTTACACATGCGCATATTGCCCGTCCGCTCAAAAGGGGTGGGGGGGTTGCACTAATATACAACGAAAACTTTAACCTTAGTCCTAACATAAATAATAAATATAAATCGTTTGAGGTGCTTACTATGAGGTCTGTCACACCGCTGCCTCTACACCTGGCTGTTATCTACCGCCCCCCAGGGCCCTATTCGGACTTTATTAATGAATTCTCAGAGTTCGTTGCTGATCTAGTGACACACGCCGATAATATAATCATAATGGGGGACTTTAATATCCATATGAATACCCCATCGGACCCACCGTGCGTAGCGCTCCAGACTGTAATTGATAGCTGTGGTCTCACACAAATAATAAATGAACCCACGCATTGCAACGGTAATACGATAGACCTAGTGCTTGTCAAGGGCATCACCGTTTCCAAAGTTACGATACTCCCGTATACTAAAGTATTGTCTGATCATTACCTTATAAAATTCGAGGTTCAGACGCATGTTCGTCAAACTAATAATAATAATAACTGCTATAGCAGCCGCAACATTAATACAGCCACAACGACAACTCTTGCTGACCTACTGCCCTCGGTAATGGCACCATTCCCAAAGTATGTGGGCTCTATTGATAACCTCACTAACAACTTCAACGACGCCCTGCGCGAAACCATTGATAACATAGCACCGCTAAAGTTAAAAAAGGCTCCAAAAAAGCGCACCCCGTGGTTTACAGAAGAAACTAGAGCTCAGAAATTATTATGTAGAAAGCTGGAACGCAAATGGCGCACGACTAAACTTGAGGTGCACCATCAAGCATGGAGTGATGGTTTAATAACTTATAAACGCATGCTTACCTTAGCTAAAGCTAAATATTACTCAAATCTCATCCACCGTAATAAAAACGATCCTAAATTTTTGTTTAGTAGGGTAGCATCGCTAACCCAACAAGGGACTCCTTCCAGTAGCTCAACCCACTCAGCTGATGACTTTATGCAATTCTTTAGTAAGAAAATTGAAGTCATTAGAAAGGAGATTAAAGACAATGCGTCCCAGCTACAACGGGGTTCTATTAACACTGACACGATTGTATATACGGCGGATACTACCCTCCAAAATACTTTCTCTCGTTTTGAGGAAATAACATTAGAGGAATTGTTACAACGTGTAAATGGAATAAAACAGACAACATGTTTACTTGACCCTCTTCCTGGGAAACTGATCAAGGAGCTCTTTGTATTATTAGGTCCATCAGTGCTAAATATTATAAACTTATCACTCTCCTCGGGCACTGTTCCCCTAGCATTCAAAAAAGCGGTTATACATCCTCTTCTTAAAAGACCTAACCTCGATCCTGACCTCATGGTAAATTACCGACCGGTGTCTCACCTTCCCTTTATTTCAAAAATCCTTGAAAAAATTGTTGCGGAGCAGTTAAATGAACACTTAGCGTCTAACAATCTATGTGAAACCTTTCAATCCGGTTTCAGGGCAAATCACTCCACGGAGACAGCCCTCGCAAAAATGACTAATGATCTATTGCTAACGATGGATTCTGATGCGTCATCTATGTTGCTGCTCCTCGATCTTAGCGCTGCTTTCGATACCGTCGATCATAACATTTTATTAGAACGTATCAAAACACGAATTGGTATGTCAGACTTAGCCCTGTCTTGGTTTAACTCTTATCTTACTGATAGGATGCAGTGTGTCTCCCATAACAATGTGACCTCGGACTACGTTAAGGTAACGTGTGGAGTTCCCCAGGGTTCGGTCCTTGGCCCTGCACTCTTCAGCATCTACATGCTGCCGCTAGGTGACATCATACGCAAATACGGTATTAGCTTTCACTGTTATGCTGATGACACCCAACTCTACATGCCCCTAAAGCTGACCAACACGCCGGATTGTAGTCAGCTGGAGGCATGTCTTAATGAAATTAAACAATGGATGTCCGCTAACTTTTTGCAACTCAACGCCAAAAAAACGGAAATGCTGATTATCGGTCCTGCTAGACACCGAACTCTATTTAATAATACAACTCTAACATTTGACAACCAAACAATTAAACAAGGCGACACGGTAAAGAATCTGGGTATTATCTTCGACCCAACTCTCTCCTTTGAGGCACACATTAAAAGCGTTACTAAAACGGCCTTCTTTCATCTCCGTAATATCGCTAAAATTCGCTCCATTCTGTCCACTAAAGACGCTGAGATCATTATCCATGCGTTTGTTACGTCTCGTCTCGATTACTGTAACGTATTATTTTCGGGTCTCCCCATGTCTAGCATTAAAAGATTACAGTTGGTACAAAATGCGGCTGCTAGACTTTTGACAAGAACAAGAAAGTTTGATCACATTACGCCTGTACTGGCTCACCTGCACTGGCTTCCTGTGCACTTAAGATGTGACTTTAAGGTTTTACTACTTACGTATAAAATACTACACGGTCTAGCTCCATCTTATCTTGCCGATTGTATTGTACCATATGTCCCGGCAAGAAATCTGCGTTCAAAGGACTCCGGCTTATTAGTGATTCCCAAAGCCCAAAAAAAGTCTGCGGGCTATAGAGCATTTTCCGTTCGGGCTCCAGTACTCTGGAATGCCCTCCCGGTAACAGTTCGCGATGCCACCTCAGTAGAAGCATTTAAGTCTCACCTTAAAACTCATTTGTATACTCTAGCCTTTAAATAGACTCCCTTTTTAGACCAGTTGATCTGCCGTTTCTTTTCTTTTTCTTCTATGTCCCACTCTCCCGTGTGGAGGGGGTCCGGTCCGATCCGGTGGCCATGTACTGCTCGCCTGTGTATCGGCTGGGGACATCTCTGCGCTGCTGGTCCGCCTACGCTTGGGATGGTTTCCTGCTGGCTCCGCTGTGAACGGGACTCTCGCTGCTGTGTCTTGGATCCTCTTTGGACTGGACTCTCGCGACTGTGTTGTATCCATTGTGGATTGAACTTTCACAGTATCATGTTGGATCCGCTCGACATCCATTGCTTTCCTCCTCTCTAAGGTTCTCATAGTCATCATTGTCACCGACGTCCCACTGGGTCATTATTGTCACCAATGTCCCACTGGGTGTGAGTTTTCCTACCGAGGATGTCGTGGTGGTTTGTGCAGCCCTTTGAGACACTAGTGATTTAGGGCTATATAAGTAAACATTGATTGATTGATTGATCTTGTAGCCCTATTGTCCATCTCTACTGAACAGTGCTTTCCTCTGATCTACTTAATTTTGTGCTTCATTACGGTTGTAAGCGGCATATTTTACAATGTGCAGTTTGCATTACAAATTAGGGCATTTTTTTTGGTGTTGAGTCTTTCTCAATTGTCTGTGATATATGTTTTTAGAGGTACATGACCAGCATATAGTTGTCACAAACCTAGAGCACCATATCCTGGTTGCAGACGCCAAATGTTTTCTGCTCGGTTCTTGTCAGCCTGAATGAATTAAAAACATGTGACATTATAACATTTTGATATGTAAGTCGCACCTGAACAAAAGTCACAGGACCAGCCAAAGTACAAAAAAGAAGTGCGACTAACAGTCCGCAAAAGTCTTACATTAACTCAAAATAACATTTTATCTTAACATGAAACACAAAATACTTGCCTGTGTAGCACATAAACAGTAAGTTTAAAAATGTGATGTTTAAAGCCTGCCTGGCTAAGGTGTTTGTTTCTTACATGTTATTTTTGCTGCAGTTTCAGACTTTTTTTTTTTTGGATTGTATTGTGAGTATTTGGTATTGTGAGCGCTTCAACGGACTGAGTCAAAGAGGAGACTTCACGTCAGAAGAGGGTCCCACAGCTCTGACTCAGGGCCACTCATGGCTAAATTCTCTTTAGCAGATTCCATTTAAAAAAAAAGTATTCACACTGTTTTACATGTGTAAAAAAATAAATTTCTACTTTTTATTCATACTTGAATTTACTTTGCTGCACGTTTTGTGTTAAACATAAAGAGAAATAAATTGCTCACTATTGTATTTTTTGTGCAAAATAACAAATTTAACAATCAAAACATAAACTTGCATACAGTATGTTGCTGGCACATCTCCAGCCAGGGTACGATCTTAGTAAATCGGATTAACAGCCCAGCACCAATAGTTTTGTGAGTGTTAAGGGAGATGTGCCCTTATATTCTTTTAATGACAGAGCAGAAAGGGGATAGAATTACGCTTGCGGTAAAATTTCATATGAAGCGCTCTGTCATTCTTTAATTGACATTTTACATGTGCTTTTTTACGCAAAATTGGGGCCGCCACAGATCATAGGGCCCTATGCACAAGGTGTGCTCTCGGTTGTCTTTGGTACTATCGCTAGCCATGACTCCAGCTAGCCAAAGGCCACCCACTCCGCTTTTAGCAGACCACTCAGGCTTGTGGAAAAGTATCGCAACGCCGAATGCAAATACACGTACCGTTACACCCATTATAACCACAAAACTGCTTTGATATTACGGCATAACTGTGTTTTCAGTCCAGAATGTCTGCCCTGTTTGTGGAGTGTTTCGCCACTACTTGTTTGATGTAGGTTTGTACAAAGCCAGAGTGAAGCTAATATAACATTTTCAACAAACACATCTCTCATAAGATATAAATCCCCCTGGGGACAATTTGTTGTTGATCGTTTTCTCTTGTCAGAAAAAAACAACAACTGTCATGCAAAACAGTAATGTCCACTGCAGAGGACACGAGCTCTCAGGAGGATATGTTGCGTGGACATATATTACAAACAAATACAGCAAGAATCATCCGTCTCTTAAAAACATTTGTTCCCTCACAAGGAACACACGGCAAACTTACACAGCAATGTTAACGATCATACTATTCAGGCACTATAAACCAACTTACTAGTGGCTCATTTGCATCCCGCCATTGCAATTTACTGTTTAAATATAATGTCCAAGCTAAACCAAAGAGGGTTTCTTTTTTTTATTATTTTGTTTTAAACAATAGTAAACAGCAAACTGCTATATACATAATCGTTTCCACTACTCCTTCAAGGCTGTCAAAAGTAAGACAAGCTGACTTTTCAAAAACAATGCATGGGTGTCAAAATGACACACGTTTGATGTGTTGTGAAGACATTTGCCCAGGCACTCCTTCCGGCACTTCTCTAGTCCTGCATCCTCTGAACCAACTTTTCATGACATGATCCCCCTGCCGAGCCTCTAGTACCATGGTAAAAAGTGCAACATAACACTTCCAATTAAATCACTTTTATAACCTCTCTCAGGTGTGCCATCATCATGCAAATAAACTTTACACTCTTTTTTTAACCTCTGATTTACTTTCATTATTCACAGAGTTCATCATGACCATTGTGTTACTGGAGTATATATTACCTGCTTGACAGAATTACATGTAAACATTTAGGGACGTGACATGAAAAAATACAAAAAGTATACTAAATGTCATGCCATTTCATGTGTGCGCGCGGTTAGAAAAATAAAAAATTGAAGAGTTCTGGGGGACAGGGATATCATTTGAGCGCAATATTTACCTCGAGCCGAAAGGATTTAGGCTGCCACTCACGTTTAGACCTCCAAAAAAACCATGTTAGAAATGCTGTCCCGCTTATTTCAATGAGCTCTGGACTAAGTAATTGCATAAAAGCGAATAGATGTGTACACGTCCAGCATGGAAATTGAGGAGGGATGAGTTGTACAAGCTATAGTTTGTGCAGTTCCAGGCTTAGCTGCCCTGCGTCTGGTTCTGCATGTGTTTGGCGATGTCGTACACGTAGGTGATGTCCGGCCTCTTCTCTGGGTCGGGGTTGATGCACATATCTACCAAGTTCCTCAGCTGATGAGAGGGATAAGAGGGGGTTGGGTTTAAAAGGGGATACAAGGGAAATACAATGAGTTAATTGTGCAGTTCTGGAGAATAAACCATCTTTTAAGGCGCTAAGTAAACAAAATGTAACTAGACTGAGCACACTAATCGCTTGTTGGTAGGACTGGCCGATATTTGGCCTATTTGGCAATATACTGTATATAGCAGCCTCCTGAAACAACAAAATATTCGGTTGCAAAGGCTCACAATTTAGCTGCTGGTTACACAATGCATCATTTTTAGTTGTATTAATTTTCTCAAAATTATTAATAATCTACTTGTTAATTTACTGTTAATATCTGGTTGTTTTCTGATGTAACATGTTTCTATCTAGACTTCTGTTAAAATACAATAAACACACTCTTATTTGGTTTTAATACTTTACCTTAGTTTTGGGTGATATTACAAATTTAGTTTTCTGTGGCCAAATTGGCCAGTTTATACAAAGGATCATTTTCGGATCATTAAATTAATACATTTTTGGTCATAACTGAAATTTGCCAATGTCAATTCATATTGAAATGTTTTCCTTTTATTACATAGAGTCCATAATGCCAAATAACTAAACTAAAGCCAAGACTACTATTGGCTCTTGTTTTCTGAGTTTGTAAAATATAACAAAAATGATTTTGTGATACGGTAATAAAAAATATCGATTGTAGTGTCGGCCATATACTGGTTCTATAGTTAGTATAATTACTGTCCACATTATTATTGATCTGACCACACCTGCGTACATTCAAGAGCTCTCGCTTAGCAGTTTGACACACTTTTTTGTATCCTCCTACGGCGTGGAGTGTAGCATGTTTCACAGTTACTTGTCCTCCAATGATAATCAACCGGTGAGAAACACCTTTAATTTGCTGCCACGTAGACGGAGATTAGTGATTTAGAAGCTGCACTGTGGAGGCACATTAGCCACAAGCTTGCTAGCGAGGATGCTATCTTGCATTGAGAACGCCTTCGTTCGCTCGTCGCTGTCAAATTAACGGGACACAGCTCCAAAGTGTCATCAACATGCATTATCACTAGTGATAGACGGACTATTTGTGTCGATATTTGGCATTTTGATGTATATCGGTATCTTTTTTTTCTTCAAAACAACTACAATGGATCTAATTCAGCAGATACAATACATACACATGTGATGAGACCAGTATTTAGTGTTTAAACAAATTAATAATTAGTCAAGTAGCCAGTTACAAACACTGATCAAGCACCAGCCCTTTTGTCGTGCTTGTGAAGAGTTGCCATTTTTTTCACTTCAGTGCTTGCATTCAGGAAGAAATTATATAAGCCCGCTTGAAAAAAATATCTAGCTACCGTATTTTTCGGACTATAAGTCGCAGTTTTTTTTCATAGTTTGGCCGGGGGTGCGACTTATATTCAGGAGCGACTTATGTGTGAAATTATTAACACATTACTGTAAAATATCAAATAATATTAATTAGCTCATTCACCTAAGGGATTAGACATATAAAATTTCATCGGATTTAGCGATTAGGAGTGACAGATTGTTTGGTAAACGTATACACAAACGCATGTTCTATATGTTATACTTATTTGAATGACTCTTACCATAATATGTTACGTTAACATACCAGGCACGTTCTCAGTTGGTTATTTATGCTTCATATAATGTACACTTATTCAGCCTGTTGTTCACCATTCTTTATTTATTTTAAATTGCCTTTCAAATGTCTATTCTTGGTGTTGGGTTTTATCAAATAAATTTCCCCAAAAAATGCGACTTATACTCCAGTACGACTTATATATGTTTTTCTCCTTCTTTATTATGCATTTTCGGCAGGTGCGACTTATACTCCGGAGCGACTTACAGTCCAAAAAATACGGTACTTATCATAAGCTACTTAAAGGAGCCTAAAATTGCTTAAATCACCGCAATATGTCGAGAAACCCTAACAATATATGATATCCATGGATCGCTGTTAAAGTGTATAAATTAAGTATATGGCGAGTTATTGTGATACAGAAAAATCAAATATTTTTACCAATTTTCCCAGGAGATTTCCCTTTTGAAATGTAAATGTTGATGTTCCTATGACCCGCAGCATTAGACACACTTAATAAAGATGTTTGTGAAATCCTCTGATGTTGTTTGGCTCTGAATTAACCACAGCATTAGCACTAGTACTAGCCATTATAGACAACACCTCCCACCCACTACACTCGGACCTTGCGGAGAGAATGAGCACGTTCAGTGGAAGGCTCAGACTCCCAAAATGTAACACGGAACGACACAGGAGGTCCTTCATACCGACAGCCATCAGACTGTATAATGCATATGTTCCTTGACTGCACTTAAATGTAGAATATATGTAGAATATATTTATATTATTCATATATTATATAATATATATATAATATATGTCATCTATTATTTATTATTATTATTGTTTATTGTGAGCGAACTGTGGTGCTGAATTTCCCCCAGGGATCAATAAAGTACTTTCTATTCTATTCTGTTCTATTCATTAGTGCCCCATTAAACATTATGTCACTAGTGGTCCAACATTTCCTCAAAAATAATGCTAAAAAAACAACTTAAAGCCTTGTGCAGCAGTTCACTGACGTATTCTATTCAGGTTTAAATAACTTTTACTTCAAATGGCTATTGGCTCCAAATATCGGTTATCGGCTTCCTTGACTACTACTACTAATCTGTATCTTCCCTAAAAAAACATATCGGTCAATCTAATTATCACGATATGACGATAGTATTAAAAGCTGTCTTTTGTCTGCCAAATTTATGTCGTATATCATCTATATCACGCAACCCTAATTTAACTTAAGTCTACAAAGACATTTATCCCCCCCAACACACACATACATACTTACACACACACACACACACACACGCACGCGGCTGCCATTCCATGCCAGCACTCACACACTAAGCCAAGCAAAGCGGCTGATTGGAGCAGATAGACAGGCTCACATGCGGAACAGCCACCACCATCATTAAAAAAAGAAGAATAAAGGATGCAGAGGGAGGAAAAAAAAACATCTATGTGAGGTCGCTATGGTAACTGTCTGCCAACTTCCTGGCTGCTGTTGCACGGCAGCAGCTCGGACTAGTTCGCGTCAGCCGCTGTGTGCGTATGTGGGTGCCTGGGTGTGAGAAAGATGTAAATTCAGACTGTCTGAGAATTAGCACCGCCGAATGGAGATTTGGGTGGGGTTTAGAAAAGATGCAGATATGTAAAATATTCATGCGCTTCTTTGCATGGCGAGTGGGGTTGAGGGGGAAGCGGTGAAAAGTGTCAGGTGGCGGGTGGATGGGGGAGCGGGTGCTGCTGAAGGGAGGCGGTGGAAAAGCATAGACGGAGATGGTTAAATGACACAACAAAGATGAGCAGCTGACAGTTTGCTGCCGATCCTTCAGGAGCATTGTTTACATCCAGACAGGTGCTGTAGGCACCCCCCCTCATCTCCATCTCTCCATCAGCCTGTCTCGAGCTCCATCATTCGTTCACTCTATCGCTTTGTCTCCCTTTCCCCAGGATGGGGGTGACATGTGGGGCACGCTCCAGCTCCGAACGGTGGGTGTGTGCGAAAAGAGAGTTACTGTAACAAATACGCGCTCGTGCACATAAAAAAAGCACACATGCAAAGACATGAAACACAGCGCAATTAGCCCTTGTCAACCTAATGAAGTAAACACCAAAGTGCATTGAAAAGCACTCTGCAGGAGTTAGTGCAGCAACTTTAAACAACCCACAGTGGACTCTTGCATGCAAACACCATGGTAGTAAAGTGGAGAAGTGGCCATTTAAACGCAGCTAATGGCCATGAGCTTTTTTCTTCAATGCATATTAGTGTGTTTTTAACTAAATTTCCTAAATTCCTAAAGCACATTCTTTTCAACGTGGCATATTTGCAAGTGACAATAACTTTCACAGAATTTCAACATTGGCGTATTCAATGCAGGCAGCTTTTAGCAGTCTGCAAAGAGCAAACGAAGTATGCTTTTTGCGTTAATAGGGGGATTTTTTTCAGCCTTCAAACAGAGCGAGGCTTGAGGTTTCCTGCTGCTTACAAAGTCAGTCTTAAGTGTGGCAAAGCGGTCAGTGAGAGGAGACATTGGAAAGAAGTTAGATTTAACATTCAGGAAAAATTTTAGATACAAAACCCATGCTCATTATTCATTGTTGTGCAACTTTATGGTCTCAATCGGGCTGTCAAAGTTAAGGCATGCGATTAATCATAAATAAACGCAAATTAATCCCATGATCTTTTTTGACCATACATGCTCCTTTACCCAAAAGACGGGAATAGTTATACGGTCAGCGATCAGGTCTATGCATGCGCCAGTACGAAGATGAGTGAAGAGGGTGCAAAGTTGGTAGGGCTGGGCGATATACCGGTACTATGGTTAATACCGATATAGTTTAGAAAGCGGTATATTTGAGACTATACCGTATTTTTTTTTAAGTGCTTTTGTTACGGCTGTTTGATCTTCTCTGCGCCTGACTTGCGAAGCACAGGGCATTCCTGTTCAGCTCATCGCTGCATGTTTAGGCTTCTCTGAAGACGCACTGTGACATATATCAAATTTTTTTTTTTTTTTTTAATATATAAATATGGCGGGGTGGTGCCTACTTCTCCATTTCTGAGTTATAAAATGCTTTGGACAGTGACTGCATTTGGCGATTGGTGAGTGACTACAGCTTTATTTACACATATACCAATTTTCTTTAGAACCTACATCTCTCCTTGGAGCGACTTTATCGCCAGTCTAAGCAGTTTATGTTGATAACTTCTGCTAGCGACTTAGCACGAAAGCTAATGACCGCGCCTCTCTGCTGCTCGCTTGGTGTGTTAAATATTTATCTAGACCTCGGTTTAAAAGTACCCCTCCCCATAGCCTGTGCAGATCAAGCTACTGTAGAGTAGCGGCTGGGTGGCTGAAAAGTAGTTCTTAATTTAACAGCTAGCAGCTTTCACCGCAGCGAGCGAGTAGAAGCTCCATCTAGCCCGCGCACAAGTGTGAAGTTATAAACCTAACGTTAATGAACAAAACTGCTTTGACATAGTAACAACAAATTAATTACTGTATAAGAATAAAAAGAATACTACTTACAACAAGAATAATTTGAGTACTCAACACAGGTTATCTAGCCATGAAACACTGAGGCAACCTTAAGCAATTTGCATGTTTTAGTTTTTTTTAGACATACCGGTATATACCGTATACCGGTGTTCGGACTAAAAATACCACGATATCAGCTTTGGTCCATATCGCTTAGCCGTCCTCACTAGCAAATTTTGCTTCAAAATAAACCCCAACAGGACTTTATGATAAAACAGTTACCGTGTTTTGAGCAACAAATGTTGTGCAAAAAAAGGAAATCTTTAAAAAAATGTTTATGTAGGAAATTGACCTTGTGTTTAACAATTTGGGGTATTTTTTTTTTTTTAGTTATTTGAAATTATACTAGCAAATAATTCCAATTAATCGTGGTTAATAAACATTAAAAAGTGTAATTAGGGCTGCAACTATCAATCATTTTAGTTAAGAGTAATCTATCAGTTATATTTTTCAATTAATCAAGTAATTGGACAAAACACTATAGCTTAAATGTGTATTATAGGGGAAATAGTTAAAATAAACAAATACTTTTCTGCTTGTTATAACCATCATTCTTCTTTTCTAATGAATGGGCATCATCAATATTGAGGTTGCCCTTTTAACATGTGTGCTTTAATAAAAAAACTTTTAAAAAGTTAACTATTCGCTGTATGCCGGCACACAAATAACCACATGCACACACCACCACTCGTGTGTACTTTCTTTGTAGCAGCTGTATGGAAACTATATCTACGTATTTAAAGTTCCGGGTACTCCGTGCATTTTGGATTTATTATTATTATTATTATGTACACTTATTAAAAGAGCAATCGAAGCAAAACTATAAGCAAATCAAATATTTTTCACTTAATCGAATTAATAAATTAAACGTTGCAGCCCTAAGTGTGATTAATTTGTATGTTTTTTTAATTTATCGTTCAACAGATCCAGTTATTATCGAACATCTAAATTTGAAACGAGGTTTAGCAGTTTTACATGAAAATATTTTTCAATGCAATAATCATGATGTAATATCCAAAGAAATGTCTGTATACTTCCATGTAGATTTGAGAAAAATAAAACATGTTTTCTCAAGAAAAATACACAGGCAGAGCCAGCACACAAATGCGAAACGCAGCGTATACACACACGCACGCACACACACGTCACCGGCAATCACCACAGCCTGACTGCATTACATGTGCACGAATGAGGCTTTGCTGAATTACGGTAGATAATTTAACATTTAGTTAGGGAAACATGACACTCAAGCTCATTTAGTTTCACCCTGCTCTGTAGCACAGCCAGATGCTTTTGATATGCAGGATTTAATTTTCAAAGGGTTAAAAATCATGGCCGGGCCTTTTGATCATAGAGTAATGATATTACAGGGAAATATCAAACTGTGTTCAAAAAGTTGGATGAATTTCAGACATGTTAAAAAGGTCAATATACATTTAGGTTTTTGTTTTTTTAAATAAACGATGTGGCATTTAAAAAAGCATTTTAAATGTTCACTGAAAATTTCAATACCCACTGAAAGATTTAAAAAGAGACATACCTGAGCATGTACTAACTACATATTACTAAACGTAAGTGATACATGACATTACTTACTTCCTCTGAGTAGTGATCTGAGGGAAGAGGAGGATAGTCGCACTGTTCTATCTTCTTACAAAGGGAGTATAGGTTCATCTTATCCCCATAAAATGGACTCTGTAGGGCTGCCATCTGAAAGACAAGAAGAAACTGTCTCAGGACATAAAAAGATTTGAGGAGACCAGATTTTTAACGGAATACACTCTATAGTAGGTCTAGGCCAGCTTTTTCACCATAGCTATAAATGACCATATCATATATATATATATATATATATAGTTGTGTATACATACATACATATATCCTTCCTTCACACACACACACACACACACATATATATATATATATATATATATATATATATATATATATATATATATATATATATATATATATATATATATATATATATATATATATATATATATATATATATATATATATATATATATATATATACACACACAGACACACACACATATACATACATATACCGTATATTTCGGACTATAAGTCGCAGTTTTTTTCCATAGTTTGGCTGGGGGTGCGACTTATACTCTGGAGCGACTTATGTGTGAAAATATTAACACATTACCGTAAAATATCAAATAATATTATTTAGCTCATTTACGTAAGAGACTAGACGTACAACATTTTTCATGGGATTTAGCAATCGGGAGTGACAGATTGTTTGGTAAACGTATAGCATGTTCTATATGTTATAGTTATTTGGATGACTCTTACCATAATATGTTACGTTAACATACCAGGCACGTTCTCAGTTGGTTATTTATGCCTCATATCACGTACACTCATTCAGCCTGTTGTTCACTATTCTTTATTTATTTTAAATTGCCTTTCAAATGTCTATTCTTGGTGTTGGGTTTTATCAAATAAATTTCCCCCAAAAATGTGACTTAGACTCCAGTGCGACCTAAATATGTTTTTTTTCGTTCTTTATTATGCATTTTCGGCAGGTGCGACTAATACTCCGGAGCGACTTATACTCCGAAAAATGCGGTACATACACACACACACACACACACACACACACACACACACACACACACACACACACACACACACACACACACACACACACACACACACACACACACACGCACACACACACGCACACTTCTCCATCCATCCGTCCATTTTTTTACGGCTTGTCCCTTTTGGGGTCGCGGGGGTGCTGGAGCCTATATCAACCTGCACATGGGCAGAAGGCGGTTTCCACCCTGGACAAGTATTTTCTGCACTAGAAGGCGCACCTAAATACCTGACATTTTGTCAAAAGCTGACAGTGCGCCTTATATATGGACCAATATTGAGCCACAACAGGTCTCGCAACTACTGTAAGCAGCCACCGACTTCATTTTCCCCCGTAGAAGAAGAAGAGCGCTTCCTCTACGGTAAGCAGCCGCTGACTTAATTTTCCCTCGTAGAAGAAGAAGCGCGCGGTGCATGCTGGGATATATGACTGCGGGAAGCGTGCCGTTTCTGTGTGTTTTATGTAAAGACCCCAAAATGGCTCCTATTGAGAGACACGCTTACGACGCAGAGTTTAAACTCAAGGCGATGAGTTATACAGTAGAACACGGGAACAGAGCAGCATCCAGAGAATTTAACATTAACAGCAGTGACATTGACTCGTTTAAGGACGACTTCGACTATGTTGGATGCCGTATTCGCCCAACTGTTTGATTCAAACACTGAAAAAAAATATTTGTGGATGATAAATAACTTAATAAAGTGAGCTTTACATGTTTATTTTGTGTGTTGTGTTGTGTGACATTATCGTTTGAGCAACGCTGAGTTATTGATATATTATTGCTTTGCACTATTTCGAGTGTTACTATATTGTGATTGCACTGACGTTTGATTTACCGTAAAAGTATCAGACTGTTTTTTACGTGTTTATTGAATCGGGGAAAATAATAAAACAGCTGTTCATTCATTTTGGGAGTGATCGGAGTAGGCAGAACGTTGGTTTGTAATTATTAATAAAGTTTGACTGACCTATCTGACTGTTTTGTTGACATTCCCTTTAGCGCAGCTCCATCTAAAAGATGCATAACGTAACCCCAGCCTCTACTGTAGCATCTATTCTATGCACCTTATAATGAGGTGCGCCTTATTTCTGAACAAAGTTTTAAAATAGGCCATTCATTGAAGGTGCGCCTTATAAGCCGGAAAATATGGTACTTAACAAAAAAAAGGTGAAATAACTAAAAACATGTTTTATATTCTAGTTTCTTTACAATAGCCACCCTTTGCTCTGATTACTTTTTTGCACACTCTTGGCATTCTCTCGATTAGCTTCAAAAGGTAGTCACCTGAAATGGTTTTCACTTCACAGGTGTGCCTAAAGCTCATCGAGAGAATGCCAAGAGTGTGCAAAGCAGTAATCGAAGCAAAGGGTGGCTATTTTGAAGATGCGTAGGTTGATGTGATGCATAGTTTTTTAGCCTTCAGTGACAATCTACAATGTAAATAGTCATTAAAATAAAGAAAACTCATTGAATAAGGAGAAGGTGTGGCCAAACTTTTGGCCTGTACTGTATAAATATGTGTATATATAAATATGTGTATATATATATATATATATATATATATATATATATATATATATATATATATATATATATATATATATATATATATATATATATATATATATAACCACACTCTGATCAAAGCTCCTAAAAATGGGCTCATGGTTTCATGCGACATCTGACAAGGGGCACAAGTACACCAAAACATTTTTTTTTGCTTTGCAATCTGCAAGAATTAGATAAATTTGATTGTCATGGAAAAAGCATTGTTATATACCAGGATTACAGTCTACAAAAATTAAAAATAGCAGTTATAATGGGAGTCAATGGAACCGAAAGTGTACTTTAAAGAAAGTGTGCATACTTTATCTTCAGATCTTATTGTAGCAATGTTGCAATCAAAAACACAATGTAATTTAATTGAAAAATAAATACATAAAAACTTGCAAAAAACTCCCTGGCAAAATTGCAGACCACTGACTTTCAAGGTGAAAAATCATATAACATATGTAACACATGTAATGCCCGTTTGAGACACTAGGGGTACACAAGGCTTAATGTAAGAATTGCTATGGGGTTTTAGAACATACAACTGGTTGGGACGGTGTTCTTTTCCTCTAGACTTCCGGGATTATGAGCACAGTTATATCGTTGCAGATGGCTGGTTATGCATTTATTTACAGTAAAATGTATGCCGTTTAAAGTTTTTGGTAATGTCACTGCAAGGAAAACATGAGAAAAAGAGTTGCCTGTCCAATCTATGGCACTGTGAGACATGGATAAGTTTGAGTTGAAAGAGAAAGCAGCAAGGAAAAAGGCAGCAGAGGTAAGTTGCGGGAATGCAAGACGTTTCCACTTGGAGCAATGACAAAACTGCATCCCCTGGAGCCCAGGTGCTCTAAGCACGAAGGGGGGGAAAGCAGATGTGGATGGTAACAGCATGGGAAGGAGAAGGAGACTATTACTGATGTGTAGATGTGTGTCCTAATAATAGCAAACTATGTGATTACTGACTTTTTCCACTTTTGTTCATATATGCATGTAGTAAGGGTTAAGCAGTGGTAAACAAACACAGACTTCCAAGCCCTTAATGTTGACAATGCTTGGATAAATGGTATGGCACAGGCATTTTCATATGATTAATTATAGTAGAACTATACACATTAGAGACCCCACAATGTCTCAATTAATTTTGTAAATTTTGTCTCTCGAAAAAAATTGGGTTTTTGCCCTAGAAAACAAGTCACAAGTTGGCAATAATTTAAAAAGTTGTGATTAAAAATCTTCAAATTATTTTTTTTAAGTATACACTACAGTGTAATTACTTGACATCAATGCAAGATGGCGGCAGGGTGATGGAGTGAGTGTTACCATGACAACTGTATTGTACAGGGACAGTCACTATTTCCTAAAAAAACATGCAACGATGTGAACTAAAGATACACACAGTATATCATTACTGGAATTACAACAGACAAGCAGTTTGGAATATGTCAATGCGGCATTTGCTCTTGAATTTGTTTTTGCACATTTATTTAGTACTTTGATTTTGCATTACTTCAACAAATAGTATTGTTATTTTTTTTTCTTCTAGTAGTACTGTTTTATTTGTTTAAGTATTTAGGTATTGTAAACATTAGCCTTATTTTTTGTGCAATTATTCACTATTAGTGTTGTTTCTGTTTTTATAGTCTGTGTTTACTGTTGCAACAAGTTTAAAATGTCTGTTTGCTCTTTGCTACGTTACTTGAATTGACCATCTTAAGAAAAATATGTTTTTGACATTTTAAATTGAAACTGGACAAACATCAACGACAGATATAGCCGTGAAAATTCAGCAGCCTGCAAAACAGCGTAATTCCGAAATAATATCACCCGTGACATTTTGTGTGTCCCTTCTTCTTTTTTTAATTTTCCTGAGGGAACTCTCCTGTAGGAATTAATAAAGTACTATCTATATATCTTCTTGAACTTGCCTATTATTTTTCTCTCATTTACACAATACTTACATACTTTATTGAATAAGCATGAACACTTAATGACTGACCTTTATTAACCTACAAATTGAAATTTGAACTAATCTCTCGGGATTAGATATACATGTAAATTAGTAGTGTGGTAAAGTGCGAGACATTTAATGCAAATGTCAAAGGATGGCTTCCATTTTCATTTTAACTAATCACTTTTTTCTGAGGAATGAACATGCTGACTTCTTGCTGTAAAAGTTCAAATCAATGACTAAGAAAAGGCCATTTTTACTCTCTGAATGTGAACCGTGTCTGCCTTTTGATTCAGTGCCTGTTTGTCTGTGAGGGCTGGCGAATGTTTACCAAAAATATACACTTCAAAGTAAGTAAGACAAAAATAGAGGCAGATGGAACCCGAAGCATGGGTGGAGGATGGAATAAAAGAAGAAAAAACAGCCAGCGATAGACACCAGGAGGCAAAGGGTTAAACAAGACCCCAACGTATTTTCATGCATCTTCTGCTTTTGACAGATGAAAAATGTCAACTGTCCTGTTTTTATTTGGGAGTTTTTGCACTATTCATCTGCTTCATTAGTGTCTGCTGCTCCTAGCCTCTGACAGCTGCCGGCCCCCTGCGCTCAGCGCGCGTGCACACATGCACAAAGATGCATGCCACACAAACACATAAACATACTCATTTTTTTCTGTGTCATTGCAACGAGTTAGATGATTGACTCACTGTCTGACCTCTGAGGCCCTGGTGTGCGTGTGTGTGTGTGTGGTGGAGGAAGAGGAAGAGACTGCGTGGTTCATTGATATTCGAGAGAGTCAATGCATACGCATGCCTGCTGTCTAAGGGATGTGAGTTTGTGGTGGTAGAACACACACATCGTAGCACATGCACACACGCGCACACAAATACATTTTCTCTGCTCTTTCTTAGGAGCCCATGTTTTGCTCTCCATTGTCAAAGAAAGTAAAGACAGTTTTCCCGCCTCCTACAAAAAGGTCCCCAAATTACTTTCGAGTTTAAGAAACACGCTGATTATGCTATTTTGTCTTTCCTGCATCTTCCGAAATCTGTGCTTTAGAGCTTTCCCATTAATCCACCCCATATTTAACTCATTTATTTCTGCAGCCAAGTAAAATCTAGAAATAATTTACTCAATTCCAAAGACACAAACCTAGAACCTTATAAATGTATGAAGGCAAAATGTACATTACACATCTATGTATTTGAATATACTACATCCATTTCCTCTCTTTCTCACACACAATCACACAAAGTCCAATTAAAGAAAGCATGAGTTTTTTATGAACACATTGGTCTTTCATGTTGGTTTATGATGACATATTCATCAAGGTAAGAAGTCAGAGTTTCTAAGGACAATCATTAAAAATACACCTAATCCCAGTGGAGCCATAATTTACCAACTTTGACACATTCATAACAAAGGCTTAAGTAAGGGGGTATCCGAGGAGCTGACTGAATAATTAGAGGTAGCATATTTCGTTTTCACAAAATGTCTTGAAAGATTGGTGTATTATGTGTTAAATATGTTTTGGGAGAGTTTGTAGTGTGTACTGTTATTAAAACAAATGTGTTTGACTGTAAAAAATAGATACAGTGCCATTCACAAAAGGGTAGGTTTCATTGAAAACAGTGAAGTGGTACGTTGGTTTTCATATGCTTGGTTTTGTCATGTTAAGGGGTTCAAACTCACAGTGTACATATTTTTACCTTATTTTTTGTGGAATTTTGTACCTGCACTGCAACCACATAATTTCCCCATTGTGAAATGAATAAAGTCCATCACATCCTATCCTAACTTTTGAATGTTAAGCAAATGAGCTTATAAACAGCCTTTGAGTTGGCAACATAATGGCGCGTTTCAATTGTACTAAGGTCGGAATTTATGAGTTCCTAGTCAAACCTTTCTACTGGAACGCCCCAAAAATCCTATTTCCTATTTGGAAAATTGTAGAGTCACCACCACCCTCTGAGTTTACTTTTAAAAATGGCTGTTCTGCTTATAAAAAATAGAAGCTTTTGTAGTATCGGACACAATTAGCTATTCTGGCTCGTTTTTGTCACACTAAATCAGCCATATACAATTTATTGTTGGAAGTATATATCTATAGTGTGTTATTACTCTAGTGTGATTTACCTTTTTTCATATACAGCGCTAACAATGGAATGTTTGTGTTTCCTCTTGTTTGAAAGTTGCAGAAGGAACACATATTGTCCATAAGTTGTTTATATTTAGAAGAGGCAATCAAAAGAATAGCATTCGCAGATGTAGCCATCTTGATTTACAACTTGGTAACTGGAACGCTCATAACTCGGCTGTGATGTCATTCCCAGCTCCGACTTCCAACTTCTGTGGTAAATGGAACGCGCCATAAGCCGAGTCAAACAGGGTTGCAAGTGAAAGCACTTTTGATAAAGAAGGCAAGAAATACTATTGAATTTGAAAAAATCATTTGAATACGTGTGGCTCTCTCCTCTCCTCCTCTCCTCCCACTCCACACATTTTCCGTCTTTGCCAAGCAAGAGACTTACTAAATGTAAAAGTGTTGTTAAATGTTTATCATTTATCCAATTCATTGGTTATTCGTGTATATGTTGAAAACTATAATTCTAACTATAATACATGCATTGAAAACTATAATTATAATATGGGGGACTATAATTATAATTGGGGGATGGCGTGGCAAAGTTGGGAGGGTGGCTGTTCCAGCAATCTGAGGGTTACTGGTATAATATTCACCTTCTACCATCCTGGTCACGTCCATTGTGTCCTTGAGCAAGACACTTCACCCTTGCTCCTGATGGGTTATAGTTAACACCTTGCATGGCAGCTCCCACCATCAGTGTGTGAATGTGTGTGTGAATAGTGTCAAAGCCCTTTGAGTTCCTCAAAAAGGTAGAAAAGCGCTATACAAGTACAACCCTATTTACCATTTATATGCATTGAAAACTATATTTTTCTCTATAAAATGTGTTCTGTTGTAATCTATTTGGGTGTGTGGAACAAATTGATTGGATTTGCATTATTGCTTATGGGAAACATGTATTCAGTTTTCTTACAATTCAGTCTACGGCTAACATTTTAGAACAGATTAAAAAAACAAAAACAGAGGCACCACTGTATATCAAAATCCCATACATGCTGTGTATAAGGATAAATTAGACCCATGTGTCATATATTGTACATGAAGTCCACAAAAATCAACAGAGTCTTCTGCCAGCTTTGAAAGAACCAGCATCAATGCAGAAAAGGAGATGTAACGAGACCGCAAAGAAGGATGAATGGCTACCACAACACACAAGTAGAAATCATGCATGTGTATGTCTAAAATGAATTTCTGGAGGAATATTTGCTGGAAAAAATAAAATATTGTGAGATGTGAGATTTATCAACTAGTGTTGATCAAACTCAACCTCCGTACCTGCTCAGTCGCCCTGGGAGACAACCTTGACGACTGCCGTTACAACAGAAAAGGGGGTTTGGCCGGGGGCACATGGCGGGGTCAAAGGATGTAATGAGGTTGGACACAAGGAGAAAGGGATCAAACAGAATGGAAGATGAAGATGGACGCAGATACAATGATCAGGTATTGACCGATTCTTTGGACGCAACCTAACCTAAAGGCACAAGAATGTGAATAAGAAAAAATACAGGCTCTTTCAAATGGAGTCGTTTCACATAAGGGTACACGCGAACCAACACAATCCTCAGCCTGTACCATGTTCAGAGTGAAATCAATGAGTACCAAAGGGATCAAGTTTCGATGTCTCTGTGAATTCCTTATGCCTGAAGGTTAAGTGAGGAAAAGGGAGGCACACAGAGGGAATACAGCAGGAGGGAGGAGAATAGAGCAGAGAGGAAAGGAGGAGAGAAAGTTTCCACATTCTGTAATGTGGCTGCACGATGGGCCCAAGCAGTGTGGACCGCAGGGGTCTGGTCTTCAAATAGCATATTATGCATGGTCGTGCACAGCTTGGAGAACAATAAGTGTTCAAATCTGTATCTCGAGAGGCTTGCATGGCCTACCTTGACAAGGTGTATTGAATTGTCTCTGCTAAAGTATCTACAGGTCTACCCCATTCAAACCGCCTCCAACTTTTTAATTTTCTAAGAACAGATAGGTTCAACAGTAGAGGAAAGACCTGTGAAGTTAACAGAAGAGAGCAAAGCATTAAAGGAAGGTGAGTGACGTATCTGAAACTACTCAGGCTCAGGTTTCAACACTGAAATTATGATATCAACTTTTACTACTACCGTATATTAATTTTTCACAATGCAAAATGTTGCTGCAGCTCTTCTGCAAGTCTGGTAAACTCAAGATACATGTAATGGTGAGGACAACAGGTGCATGGCCGAAGCTACCAAATGTGATTCTAGGCATCTCCTTCATATCTGTGTGAATAACGTATTTCAATACATTGGCACTTAATCGTGTCAGCTGACAATGAATGGGAACAGAGATGAAGAAGAGAGATATGTACCGTTTGATTGCAGCAGCTAGTAGGCTACAGGCCAACTTTGGTCAGCGGACAAGATGCTATACAAAGTCACTTCCTCTGAGTCATTAAATTTTTTCAGAAAATTTCTGTCCTCTGTAATTCTGACAATCATAAATAGTCATAAATCATAAATAATCATAAATATCTATAGTTTTAATTTCGACTAATTGCACCAAACTACTTTGTTGTTACAGCATGCTACTAAACTTTTGGAGAGAACAGGCTGTACACCTGCGATATTCAATTGAATTGTTTTGGGGGGCCACATTTCCCAAAAACTTCTCTCTTCACTATTAAGTCTTAGTTTGTCTATTCCGGAGAGAACTAGCGTCCTCTTTAGTGGACGTTTGACTTTCATCTATTTATTTTGTCAGAGTTACAGGAGCACTCTTCTGTTTTTAAGGACCTTATGCACAAAAGATAGCCTTATGCACAAAAGACAGTCAAAGATACCCTCTCATGGCATTCTAGTGTTTTTAAGAATTGTCAGCATAGATGTTAGTCTCTTAAACGTTTTTTGAACTGAACTCAAGGGCCACCATTTGAATAACAGAAATGATGAAAAAGAGAGGACTAAAAATTAAACATTGAGGAACACCACTAATATATCTAAAGGAGTTGATCAAATGACTACTGACTGCATCCGAAATAAACGAACAACAGCAACACCTTAATTACGGTACATAAATCACACTACCAAAATTCGTAGAGAGCACTTTAAGGGGAGCCTTTAGGAACGTCTCACTTATGTAAATCACAGGTTTGGAATCCAGTGTTCTATGTTTGTTAGTAAGGTTAACATGTCGATGGAAGGATCTGCCAATGTGTTTAGAGTGGTCTAAATTCCTCTATACATCAGGAACACTTTGGTGTTTCGAAGGAAATGTCCTGCAAAAATGTTTGTGTCCAAATTTTGGAACTAAACTTAGGGGCCAGCATATTGTCATTCCTGGGCCGCATTTGTCCCCATGGGCTCCTAGTATATTGTCCCTGCTGTACACTGTATGCATTTGCGTTGCCATGGTTTACCTCGTAGAGCAGGCATCCTAGCGACCAGATGTCCGACTTGAAGTTGTATCCGTTTTCATGTATCCTTTCCGGTGACATGTAGTATGGAGTACCCACTGGATGAAGGAATAGGACATGGAGGAACAGTAATTATTACCTTACTACATTGCTTTCCCCAGTTTATAAACATTGTAATATAAGGTCACACAGTACAGGAAACAGACTAGGACTAAAGATTTCTCTTCAAATGTGACAACTTCAGAGACTGGAATGCTCAAGGTATTTTAGTAAGAGTATAAGTAAGGAAAACTACAGGGAACCATTAAAGTATATTGCCTCTATTAATATTAGTCAGCTCACGTAAGATGATATTTAATGGTTGCACATAACCACGCACATCCACAAAGTGCATGCAATTGTTAAAGCATGACAAAGTTGTGTATCTATGCGTAGCTGACACGCAATATACATATATCAGTTTTGATTAGCGGGCTTTGTAATGATCTGAAACAGCAGCCAGTGAAGACGCCCCGGGAGCATTGATGGAGACTCAGACACAGGCCCATTTCTGGTTCTAGTTTTGAAACCTAAGAATCTCAATCTACAATGGCGACTGGCAGCACTCCCGAGAATCAACCTTCACCCAGCTGGACTCAAACTGGAACCACAGCTTTACATCATGTCTTTGAGACACTGCAGGTCGCTTTACAGATTTGCTACATTCTTAACAGAGCTTAAAGGGCTGCCTTTTGCATTTACTGTCTGTTTGCAAGGATTTCCCATGTAAAAGTCTACAGAGCAAATTCAGCAGCAGTTAAACATTAATCACATATGGTCGGACGTTTTGCTAACCTGTACTCAGTTATTACACATACTCTCATGGCATTTATATGGAAGCTTGGTACTCCAAAATAACCAGAGTTCTGAGTGATGCCAATTAATGTAACATGTTCTCACCACAATACCACTGTATCTGCATGATATGTGTTTGAAAGCAAAACCTTTCATAGCAACACCTACGACATGAGGACCATGCTATGAATGGGCTGTTTGGCAGCAATGAATATTAGTAGTGTCCCAATAAAACTTTATCACTTCGGATACAATAAAGATGTTGGAGTTTTGAGTATTGGCCGATACCGATATTGATCCGATACAACATCAGCACATACTTTCAATATTTTGTAGTGTGGACTGTTAGAGAAGACTTGATCAAGTGACCTTACTCCAAAAAAATGGTAGTTAAAGAAAAAAAAATTAACCATCTGGAATAGACTTATTCTGTGTTTAATTAAGTGGAGTAGTAATTGGGTTTTTGTGACAACAAGTGGCCACCATAATTAAGTTAAGCTCATGAAGTAGCTTACGATCATATTTGTACATATTATGTATGTGCTGGTGTTGTTCTATTGTTGTTGTTGTTATTGTTGTATTTGCTGTTGTTTTTGTCTTTCTGTCTAATCCCCCTCTTATCCCCACAATTTCCCCCTCTCTCTCCCTTTTTTTCTCTTTCTATCCCCTCCTGCTCCGGCCCGGCTGCACCAAATGATAATATAAATACATTTAATAAAGTCAAATTCAAATAAGGCAACAAAAGAAGTATCCTACACTTCTCATTTGTAAAGTAAATCTGAAAAGCCGATATGGGCATCTACATCAACTATATGATTTGCCTGAGAAGCTAAACAGGACAAAAAAAAAAAAAGCTCATGAAGTACTGAGTTAAATGATGCAGACACAGTTGTTACTGGAGACTTTCTAATATACTTGTGTCTAGGAGACTTTATCTTGGTAATATGAAACTATAACTATTTGATACTTGGTTATTATGACAAATGTCATGTTTTAAACATAAAATATTGTTTCATTAACATTTGTGCAACCCTAAGGCCCAAATCGGACATTAGATGTGTTGCTTAATTGATAGGATTGTTCAGTTTGAAGGTTAGTGTTTTTCACAAATTTTTTGCATTGTGTTTTTGATTTCAACATTGTTGGAATAGGATTAGAATACGTTAAAATAAGATACAAAGAAAGTATATTCACTTTCTCTTATAAAAGCTTTTGGCCCCATTGACTCCCATTATATCGGCTATTTTTAAACAAACGTAATTCTGGTACATTAGTATGCTTTTAGCCATAAAAACTGAATTAATCTCATTCTTGCTGATTGAAAAACAAAACAATTTGTTTTGGTGTAAATGCACCCCCGAACCACCAGATGGCGCCAGAAAATTAGGATGCATAATTCTCAGAGCTTTGATGAGCGTAAATTAGTTAAAATGTCATTAAATCACGTGAATGCAAATGATTTAGCAGAGTTTTTTATATATATATATGTATACACACATACACACACACACACATATATATATATATACACACAAATATGTATACATATATATGTGTATATATATACACATATACACAAACACATATATATACACATATATATATATACACACAAACATATATGTATACATATACATGTGTGTATACATGTGTATATATATATATATATATATATATATATATATATATATACATACACACACACACACACACACACACACACACACACACAAGGCACGTTTATTTATAGAGCACAATTTGTACACAAGACAATTTAAAGTGCTTTACAGTAAATTAAGAGAAGGCAAAAATGACAATATAAAATCATGTTTCAAATTAAAAACAGACAATACAATCATCATAAATACAATCATAAAAACAACTCTGCCATTAATAATTAGCTGTAATTACCCAACCTTTAAATATTCTACTCCGAAAACTTTTTTTTTTTAATATTGCATATTTTGCATAATATATTATAAAACAATTTTTATTTTTGACAAAAAGGCAAAAAAAAACGTAAAAAAAAACTTTCAAAAAATAAAACATGTATATAAAAAGTTGTTAAAACATTTTAATTTATTGCTGACTTATGACACATTTATGGGCAGATTCCTTTGGATCCAAATGGTAAGAGTGTATCATCAATCTTAAGGTTACACAACAGTTAAAGACACTTATAACGTATGTCAAGTTTGTGTTCTATTTTGTGCTCAGTTATTGTCTAGCTGCTAGCTCCAACCATGTTTACCTTTTGGAAAAGACTTCACTAAAATACAAGAAAAGATTATTGGAGGACATTTAGCCGTTAACTGATAGTCGACATTTGCACAAGAAAATGCGCTGCAGGTTTGCTTGTAACGGAGCGTCTATCTCAGATGCAAGTTGATATAATCCAATACTGTTTTTTTTTGTTGATATCGGACCAATATCCAATCTCAAAATCAGATTAGGACACTCCTAATAAATATCTCATTTTGCATAATTGTTATTGATAGCCGGTGGTGCCCAATCTTTTCAACGAGCTTTCAATTGACTGAAATAAAATGCATCCTTAAGACCATTGGTTATTCGAACAAAGAAAGAAGTCTTTAAAGTTGGTACACTGTGATGAATTCAAATTTGTTGCAAGAAATGAGCGTATGTATTTTGTAATCATTTATTTGGAAATTAGTACAAGCCTCAAGTTTTATGCTGGAATCGAACATTGAAAAGTCCACTTTGCATTTCAGACAGAGACAATAAAGTTAGACGCATTTATGTGTAATTTTGTGTTTGCATATAGAAATTGAAGTCCAATATCCACTTGCAGCAAGATTGAATCAGGATCGTTTGTTAAAGATGTAGGAGTGATCATTTGTATGAAATCATTCTGAATATTAACAGACGACAGAACTGCATTCAACAAAATTACTACAAGCTTCATATTAGATATACAGTATATGGGGGCTAAAATGAAAGCTGACACTTTTCATTTCGGTGAAGGCATAATTGGGCTGATAGAAAACATTTTTGTTGTTGCTTTTTTTTCTTTTTACAATGAACGTTATTGAATAATGAAGTGTTACCTGTCATTTAAAAAAAATAATCAGCTTCTGCAGAGGCAGAGAGGAAGCCGGAGCGAAGAGTGAGGAATAAACAGGAGGTTATAATTGGTCATCAGACTGGATTTCTCGTGTGTGTGTGTGTGTGTGTGTGTGTGTGTACGCGCGCTCTTGCCTGCCTACAAACATGCATGTGTGTGTGGTCTTATGGCGCGGCCTGAACAAGCTCCCCTAACATTCATTATAAGCTGATTAAAAAGAATCAGCCTCTCTTATGCTAATAGTTGCATAAAAGGCAGCAATGTAGGGCTGAGGCTCTTTCAACATGCTTAAATTAAGGGCATGTTACTTCTTCATTTAAATAAACTGAAAGCCATGTTGAGATTGATTTCCATTTTGCAAATGGCTTTGACTACACTGTATTTCAACAATGTAAGTGGTTTTGTGTAGGAAGGTAGGTTAATAAATATCTTGGGAAAGCATCTAACGTTATGTGATATTGTATTACTTTTTTTGATTGTACAGACTTCTAGAATATCACATTACCTTGGGGCAAAAAATCACAAGGATAGATGTAACTCACGTATGGGGTGAGATAACATTTTAGGTGGAGTGAATACTTAATATTGGGAACATTTTTTAAAAAGTATGAATTTTCATTCTTCAAATCAGATACAATGGAGCCTTTAGAACAGATGATTTTAAGAGGAACCTTTGATGAATTTAGTCTTTTCTGACATGGTGTTAGTCGTGTTAAACAATGCCAAAGCATCACATTTTAAGGTTCATGTATTTGGGCATGAGCTTGCATGTAGTTTTGGAAGCCTGAAAAAAATGTAGTTTTGCAGTTCTTTTAACAGTGTGACATCAAACTGTGGTGGACGTACTTATTTGGGCATTTCTGGTATCTCTTGTCAGCCAGCCTCTTTGACTTGAGCTTTTACAGCGCTAATCCTTCTCGTCTAATGTCCACCCGCCTGCTTCAATAAGTACTTCTGTGTTTATTTGTACAAGACATTTTACACGGTACTGTTTTGTCAAGATAGGCCACTACACAATTGGGAAATGACGGTACAATTGCAATATTTCGACTTGTTTTGAAAGACCACAATACAGTGTTAGATAAGGTATTATTTTATCTAGTCATGCGATGCATACAATAACACTGACGCACAACATTCAGGTACATAAATGTTGGTATAAGCAGCTTTCTTTTAAAGCAGCTCTGTGTTGATCCAAGAGTGGGCAGGTGTACCTAATCTTGTGACCGGTACATCTACAAACTATTCATGAAGTTTATTTTCTACTGCATTGGGAAAAAAAAAAAACAGTGGTGTTGTTTGTCTTAAAGATGCAGTATATATTTATAGTGTACATTTAAAAAGTTTACTTATGGAGAGGGTGGGGTGTGGTTTCATTTACAATTTTGCCGCACCTCCAAATGTGCCTGTGGAGCAAAATTATAAAAGAATATCCAATACATATCTAAACCCAAAGGAAGTGTTTTAAATGTAGATTCAAATCATCACAGGTGCCCTACTATTACATTGTTAGAGGGCCACATATGCAGGTATGTGAATAAAACAGGGGCTGGACTTATCCCTTTAATATTGTTATAAATTAAAATTGCATTTCACCGGATGGCTAAATATAAATAAACAATAATAATATAATAAGAATACAATTATTAAATAATACATTAACTAAGTCCTACATTTAAACAGAGTTTAACAACTGCTCAAGCGCTAACAAAAGCAGGCATTGCTTCTTTTCAAACAAATGACAGAGAAAATATCCCTTCAAATAATGAAAGAGGATGTTAATGTTAGAAACTTGTATAAAAAGGCTTGTCTAATATAAGACTAAGCCATTAAACAATCTGAAAATGTATTTAATAACTTAAAATTGGCATTTTTTCGTTGTGTAGAACGGCTGTAACAGCAACTTGAGGGTTCAAAGTTCAATCCCTACTTCCGCCATTCTTGAGCTAGACACTTTACCCACCTGCACCCCGTGCCATCCTTTAGCCTGTTTTTTAAATATGTTGGCTTGTTAAAACATTGACCGATAACGTGAGAATGTTTATATTCTTTCAGAAAAAACGTGCACTAGTGGCTCATAAAGTGAGGGCAATACACAAACATCAATTGCACACAAAGCTGTTTTTCATACTTTTATGTACTTTCTCCAAATGGATATGTTTTATCAAAGCCGGTGAGTTTTGTTGTAAAGTGGCTTCTCAGGTTGTAAAACTTAAGACGACTGTTATAAATTAAAATTGCATTTCACTGGATGGCTAAATATAAATAAACAATTATAATATAATAAGAATACAATTATTAAATAATACATTAACTAAGTCCTACATTTAAACAGAGTTTAACAACTGCTCATACTTTTATGTACTTTCTCCAAATGGATATGTTTTATCAAAGCCGGTGAGTTTTGTTGTAAAGTGGCTTCTCAGGTTGTAAAACTTAAGACGACTGCGCGCTCAGTGTAAACATAACATTTCGGCGGTGACAGACACATTTCAAAAGTTTTCTCAACACTCCTGTAGCAGCAGTACATAAAGGCATAAAATATGCAGACAAGGTATTGTTCCACCCACCAATATAGAACATCTCATTTGCTCTAGTGCAAGAGTTGTTTTCACTGATCGTACATATAACAGGAGCAATGCCTCTGCTGATGACTTAAGGATTTCTAAGATTTTGGGATTTTATTTAGTTTTGCATGTGGAAACAGAAACTGTTGTGGAATAGCGAGTTTTGCTTTTTGATTGTTCCTGAACAGATAACAGCGGAGCCCCAAATATTCACGATTCGGCATTCACTGTTTGGTGAAAAAAAGAATATCGACACTCATGCTTTTTCTCTCAAGAAATAGGCTGTTGTAGTCTGTTAATTTAAAGGGAACTTAATATAATCTTTTTTCTTCATTTAAAATACTTCCCTGTGGTCTACAAAACATGCAATGTTGGTTCTTTGGTCAAAATTTTGCATTGATTATGTTTTGCACGTCGTCTTCAAACTGCTTTCTGAGCCGTTTTGGGGGCGGTCTTATCTTCGTGGCTCCACTTCAACAGTGTCTTCTCCCCATTAGCCAAGTTGATGTTTTTAGCGCTTACATATCAGGTCTACTGACAGATACCGTATTTTTCGGAGTACTAGTCGCTCCGGAGTATAAGTCGCACCTGCCGAAAATGCATAATAAAGAAGGGAAAAAAAACATATACAAGTCGCACTGGAGTATAAGTAGCATTTTTTGGGGAAATTTATTTGATAAAACCCAACACCAAGAATAGACATTTGAAAGGCAATTTAAAATAAAAAATAGTGAACAACAGGCTGAATAAGTTTATGAAGCATAAATAACAAACTGAGAACGTGCCTGGTATGTTGACATAACATATTATGGTAAGAGTCATTCAAATAACTATAACATATAGAAAATACTATAAGTTTACCAAACAATGCGTCACTCCTAATCGATAAATCCGATGAAATCTTATACGTCTAGTCTCTTACGTGAATGAGCTAAATAATATTATTTGATATTTTACGGTAATGTGTTAATAATTTCACACATAAGTTGCTCCTGAGTATAAGTCGCACCCCCGGCCAAACTATGAAAAAAACTGCGACTTATAGTCCGAAAAATACAGTATAAGTAAAAACGATAGCGGAGCACGCACGGGCATGTACGAGCCAGTCTGCCCCACAACAAGATGACAGAAAAAAAGGAGCTTTTTGACAACAGCGTCAACCTACAATGGCTGACTCGTGCAAAGCTCTTTGTGTAAATTCATACCAAATATGGGGATATCTTTTTGATATATATCTATATATATAGAGAGAGAGATATCTGCTGACGTCACAATTGGAAAAAACGTCACAAGTCAGAGCAAATTCCAAACAACCGTTTTGGCGGAAGTAGGAAGGTAGGCAAGATCATTATTATTATCGGAGTGTAGAACGGCTGAACCAGAAACTTGAGGGTTCCAGGTTCAAGTCCCGCTTCCACCATCCTAGTTACTGCCGTTGTGTCCTTGGGCAAGACACTTTACCTTCCTGCTCCCAGTGCCACCCACACTGGTTTAAACTTATATAATGGGTTCTACTATGTAAAGCACTGAGTCACTTGAGAAAAGTGCCATACAAATATAATTCACTTCACTCTTTTATAAATATCTTCGCAGTGCCTCCACAGTTGGATTTCAAATTTTATGGACTTATGGGGATCCCAGATACACAAAAGCAGGTACCATCTCGTTATAAAAAATGGTTTTGCATTTCAGGTCCTATTTAAAATCAGAGGAGAACAACAACAAGCTTCGTAAGAGGGTTTGGAGGGGGAGAAGTAAGTCGGCGCAGAGTAGCACCTCTACGCAGCAGCATATTCTAGGTCTTATGAGGCATTTTTTTTTATAGACATCTCAATTACTGTACTTGCATTTTGTTATTTTTCCAAATGTTCTCAGAAGGTGTTTCCAACATTTGCTATATGTTAAATGAGAAAAAATCTCAGTTTGACCATTGTCCTGGAACAGACTGTTTCACTTTTGTGCAGCAGAGGAAATACGTGCCAAGATGTGATATTCAAATGGCGACCCCGGCACCCGAATGACAACAGAATGGCCAGTTCAGTTCAAAACTTGGGAGTGATTTAACCTTTTTTCAGTAAATTAAACATAATAAAAGCACTTGAGCTCTCCTGTTGTATAGAGAAACTTGGACCAGTGTAAAAACATTACCAGGTCCTCGTATATCTCGCATACCTCACATGTCTATCCTCCTCTTATAGGGCAGACTGGCTCACAACAAGATGCACATGCGTACAAACCCCGTTTCCATATGAGTTGGGAAATTGTCTTAGGTGTAATTTTAAACAGAATACAATGATTTGCAAATCATTTTCAACCCATATTCAGTTGAATATGCTACAAAGACAACATATTTTATGTTCAAACTGATAAATATTTTTTTTTTTGTGCAAATAATCATTAACTTTAAAATTTGATGCCAGCAACACGTGACAAAGAAGTTGGGAAAGGTGGCAATAAATACTGATAAAGTTGAGGAATGCTCATCAAACACTTATTTGGTACATCCCACAGGTGTGCAGACTAATTGGGCACAGGTGGGTGCCATGATTGGGTATAAAAACAGCTTCCCAAAAAATGCTCAGTCTTTCACAAGAAAGGATGGGGCGAGGTACACCCCTTTGTCCACAACTGCGTGAGCAAATAGTCAAACAGTTTAAGAACAACGTTTCTCGAAGTGCAATTGCAAGAAATTTAGGGATTTCAACATCTACGGTCCATAATATCATCAAAAGGTTCAGAGAATCTGGAGAAATCACTCCACGTAAACGGCATGGCCGGAAACCAACATTGAATGACCTTGACCTTCGATCCCTCAGACGGCACTGTATCAAAAACGGACATCAATCTCTAAAGGATGGGCTTAGGAATACTTCAGAAAACCACTGTCACTAAATACAGTGAAGTGAATTATATTAATATAGCGCTTTTTCTCCAGTGACTCAAAGCGCTTTAAATAGTGAAACCGAATATCTAATTTTTACATTTATAAACCAGTGATACAGTAATACAGTTCGTTGCTACATCTGTAAGTGCAAGTTAAAGCTCTACTATGCAAAGCGAAAGCCATTTATCAACAACATCCAGAAACGCCACCGGCTTTTCTGGGCCCGAGATCATCTAAGATTGACTGATGCAAAGTGGAAAAGTGTTCTGTGGTCTGACGAGTCCACATTTCAAATTGTTTTTGGAAATATTCGACATGGTGTCATCCGGACCAAAGGGGAAGCGAACCATCCAGACAGTTATCGACGCAAAGTTCAAAAGCCAGCATCTGTGAGTCTCCTTTCTTTTTATTTCCTACTCCTCCAGTTCCCATGGTTAACACCTCCCTCATTACAGATGTTAATTACAGATGTGTTATACTACTTATTACTGGCAATTGGTTGGTGTCTTGTTTTCAATGATTGCATCAGATTTCTATTAAAACCATTGTTTCTGTTCTTCAACTGGTTTTACTTTTTCCTTTTGCACATATCTACCCTTCACCTCTGCTCTGATTTTAAGGGTGAAGTATGGCAGCTGGACATAGCTAGGGAAATCACACACTAAAGTGTTAAAGATAGGATCTGCTCTTGGAAAAAAAAACTGTTCCATGGAAAGGTTTAGAAAGAGAGTGAAAAGATGAGTCCTCTATGGATTGCATCCTGTGACTTGCACATATATTGAAACTTAAGTCATACAATTCTGCTGGGAGGGCGTCAGTTACATACATGAATTGTTCACTAACATCAAGAAAGAATCTAAGTACAAAATAGTAACTGTGTTTGAATGAGTATAAACAATTTTGTAATTTATGCACCAAAACATGAAATATATGTAGAATGGGAGTGAAGTAACCCCCTTTGGGAATATACATGTAGTTGTCTGTCTTCAGTCAGCCTAAAGAGGGTGCTGTGGCCTTAACGTTCAATGAGCAATCAGACATTTTCACAGTCATCCTGATTTTCACACCTTCTCAGGGGGTGCTGTTGCTTTCTGCTGCAGCACAAGGGCCTAGAATAGCATGCTGTGTGTGGTAATAACGGTTTGACATAGGGATGTGAGTCAGTGTGAATGACAGTGGAAAATACATGACATATTCCAATCTATTTCATTTAGTTTGGTATGCCAGCAAGAAGTTGGGGCAGCACTTTCTATTTATTAATGAAGCTGCTATAAAGAGATTCATTTGAACACAGTTAACAGAAAATAAAGTATCAAATTGTATTAACAAATGGACTGGACCATGAATAGCAGGTTCCCCACCAGGGGCGTCACTAGACCTAATACTGCACTGGGGCACACCTGGGGCACAAATAATTCATGTGAGCGTGCAAAGCGCGCAAGCAAAAACATTTTTAGCACTTATTTATCATAAAAAATACATAAAATAGTGCTTTAAACTATGAAATCATATCAGATTATGTTGTATGGATCTTTGATTAACCACCTGAAATTAACTAATGCATTTGACCTACTTGTGCACTTTTTTACTCCAGACTTCTAAACTGCTACTGGTAAAAGCAAAAGGGAAGAGAAATGAATCTTTTTGAAATATTTATTGCAGTAATCATCTGCAAATTTAACATCTACAAAAGTAAAACAAAAAATAAAGCACCCCTACATCTCTGGGTTATTTTATATTATTTAATTTCCATTTATGGCAATGTGGCTAATCCTATTTCAGATACACAAAACTAGAAAATATACACAAAACAATAAAGCCACAGTAGTAGAATAAATGAACAACTGTTGTGTGTCTGTTCAGGGAATCATTTTCTGAGAAGTAAACTATAACGTCTCCTTTTCATTTTTGCAAAGTGGTCAATCACTCTGGACAGACATAGAAATATTACAGTAACTGTTATACAGTTGACCAGTGGTACCCAACTGCTGGGTCGTGACATAAAAGTGGATTGTGTGTCATTTGACACAGAATTTCTAGGCGCAGCCAAGGCGTTGAGGGGATCCGGTTTGGTGGCCACGGGATTAGGTCTCTGCTTTTGATGATGTAGTCCTGATGGCTTCATCTGGCCGGGATCTTCAGCTCTCACTGGATCGGTTCGCAGCCGAGTGTGAAGCGACCGGAATGAGAATCAACACCTCCAAGTCCGAGTCCATGGTTCTCGCCCGGAAAAGGGTGGAGTGCCATCTCTGTGTTGGGGAGGAGACCCTGCCCCAAGTGGAGGAGTTCAAGTACCTAGGAGTCTTGTTCACGAGTGGGGGAAGAGTGGATCGTTAGATCGACAGGCGGATTGGTGCGGCGTCTTCAGTAATGCGGACGTTGTATCGATCCGTTGTGGTGAAGAAGGAGCTGAGCCGGAAGGCAAAGCTCTCAATTAACCGGTCGATCTACGTTCCCATCCTCACCTATGGTCATGAGCTTTGGGTCATGACCGAAAGGATAAGATCACGGGTACAAGCGGCCGAAATGAGTTTCCTCCGCCGGGTGGCGGGGCTCTCCCTTAGAGATAGGGTGAGAAGCTCTGCCATCCGGGAGGAGCTCAACGTAAAGCTGCTGCTCCTCCACATCGAGAGGAGCCAGATGAGGTGGTTCGGGCATCTGGTCAGGATGCCACCCGAACGCCTCCCTAGGGATGTGTTTAGGGCACGTCCAGCTGGTAGGAGGCCACGGGGAAGACCCAGGACACGTTGGGAAGACTATGTCTCCCGGCTGGCCTGGGAACGCCTCGGGATCCCCCAGGAAGAGCTAGACGAAGTGGCTGGAGATAGGGAAGTCTGGGCTTCCCTGCTTAGGCTGCTGCCCCCGCGACCCGACCTCGGATAAGCGGAAGATGATGGATGGATGGATGGATGTGTGTCATTTTCAGTGAGTCGCAGTCAGATGTGTGCATGAAAAAAAAAATGTAGGGAGAAAAAAATCCAATTGTGGCAACAAAACCAGATATTTTTAGCCATTTTTCTAGTGACTATTAGTGAGTATTTTAGCAAAAGGCAAACCGACTAACAAGTTGGAGGAGGACTACGGACAGACATGGAAATATATTTTTTTAAATCTAAATGGGGCTACAAAACCTGATATTTTCAGCCATCTTTCTGAAAACAAATACTGAAATGTTACTATTTTTTCTGGAAACAAAACCAGATGCTTTAGCTGTAGCCATTTTTCTGGTGACAAAACAAGATTATTTTAGTCAAATTCACACCGATTAACAAGACAAGTGTACTGTGCTATTTTTCTGTGAAATAAACTTGAATGATTTAAAAATTTGGCTCACGACTTGATGATATGGAAAAATGTTTTTCTTCCTGAAGATAAACCATTTGAGAAGTACTCAACTCACACATGCTTACTCCAAATCATCATTGATGCAGAACCAGCAGACAATAACCAACATTATGTTTCATGTTCATTGGAAATTCCCCCGACAGCTCGTACAGCAAATGAATATGTTTGTCTTGATACAAGGAATAACGTTAGCTAACTTAGCATCAACTTAAGACAATGATGTTGCCTAGCTAGCTAGGACTTCACTTACATCTCTCTTTCCTCGCTTCTTCTTCCCTGCTGCGGGCGAATAACTTTTTTAAATCCATCTAGGAGTTACAGTTTGAGTCAAATCAAAATCAAAATAATGTAATTAACAAATTGTTGTTGGCTAACGTCACCTACCTCAGCAGTGATTCTCATCCCCCCCCTCTCTCTCTCTCTCTCTCTCTCTCTCAACTGAAGTCTGATCCACACGTGAATAAATTACCATATTAAGTAGCCATGTGCTCATCGTTAAGTGGAGTGAATACAGTAGCAATCAATTACCATACTAAGTAGTATGTGCGCTGTTCTCTATGTTATGTAGACTTAAAACTCTGAAGCGTTTTTTTTTTTATTGGTGAAAGTTTTACTGGGGCACTGCAGATCAACAGTGGGGCACGTGCCCCAGTGAAATATGTCTGGCGACGCCCCTGTTCCCCACTAACCTGTAGATTTGGTGTTATGTCATGTACAGTGGTACCTCAACCTAAAAGTGTTTTGAGATAACAGATGTTTCTCGGCTTATTGTTATGCTTCACGTTGCAAGGAAAAATTTTACGTACAAGCATCCCTGCATATAGTTGGCTTAGCTAATGTCACAGTGAATCACGTAAAACAGGTCCAAAACATCTGGTCTAACTCATATAAACTTTAGCTTATAGCTACAGGTGGAGATAACTTTGTTTTTCCATGCATGGGAAGGAAGAAAGTGGTTGTGAAGAACAGTGCTGAGAAAGAGGATATTTATTAAAATAAATAAAAAGTTGAAAGTTCAATTACAATAAAAAACATGATCGAGAGTCAGTAATTCGGTGAAGCAATTTGATCGTATCACTGCGAGTCTGCGCCATACTGTAGCAGAATGAGTCTAACGCCAGCTAACACCGTAAAAATTATGTATAAATGTACAATGATAAATTGAATAAAGATATTGAAACGGTGTACATTTATCTATGAAAATTTGGAGAAGCTTTTAGCGTTGTGTTTGACATAAAAGCATCTGGAAGGACATTCCGTAGTAGTCAACTCTCCATGGTAAATGGACAATATTATGACATTACTTCATAAAACTCTGTAGTTGTAACTCAACTTAATAGTTGTTTTTACTAAATTCTATTGTATTGTTTTTATAGAATATTTCTTATGTAAAAGTTAATTCCTTTTTAAAGGCATGTTACATAGCAAAATTGTGCTGTTTGGGGGCAAGCACCAATTAAAATGATTTAAATTGATTTCAGAAGGAGCTGTTAATTTATTTTGAGTGAAGAGCTGCGTCACAGAACCATTTAAGCTTGTAAGTTGAGGTACTACTGTACATCATGTGCTACCAATAATCTAATCAGATAATTTTCAAATAACTTTCTTTACTTTGTGATGCATTAGAGTCATAGGGATAAATGCCATTTTGTGCAGGCAGTTTTCAAATTGTCAATTGGAAGACAACTGTTTTTAAACACTTTAGACACCTTTGAAGTGAGCAAGTCTATTCGTGTCTACTTAAAAGTGAAACAAATGTCTGGGACTGCATCTTCAGTAATTATCACTCAAATAACTTGATCGGTTGGGGATTGGCATCACTCCAAAAGATTTATCCAACTCATTATAGAAAAACAAATCAAAACCTACTGTTTCATCCTGTCGATTTGTCTCCGATTTAGCGCCCCTATCTTCGTGTGCAGACTAAGACAAGGCCAACGTTGGAATTACCTTAGTTTTTATATCTTCAAAGAAAAATCCTGTGTCATCAGATTTTATTTCCTATGGCAAACACAAACCCTTAATGCCAACAGTAACTCTGATTGTAAATTTTGCCAACTTGTTTTATGGAACACAGGCCCGATCAGAGCTGTGTCAAATGCCTGTGCTTTGTATCCATCTGTACAAAGGTTAAAGGGCAATGCAACAGGAAGTGGCTAAGTGGTCTATGAAGCAGTCGGTCACAAGTCTGATTAGGCAGCATGGCTAAATGACACATGGCTCTGCCCTCACCTAATGAAACAAATCCAACTGTAGGTGATTATTGAGGGCTGCCTTTATGTATGCATTTGGGTGCCCAAACAATATCTATATATTCCTGTGAATTACCAAGAGAGTGAGCTGCGGTGGTTTTGGAGCTGAAGAAGCGTCCAAGTCCAAGATCTCCTAACTTCACTACTCCTGTAGCTGTGATGAATACGTTGGCTGGCTTGATATCTGGATAAGAAACCATTGGTCAGTTTGTTACCATTCAACTCAAACTCTTTGGATGTTAAAATGGATTTCTCTTCAATAAGTCTTGAAATGACTAGCAATTCTACAAATATATAAAGCAAAGGTTTGGTTTTGGAGTAGCTTTTGATATTTATTGTTTCTGTAGAATTGCAAAGCAGCTTTTGAATGGACCTTTTCTGTAACCTGGTCATTAAAACTCAGAGTTCCAGGTTTATTGGTGTCCCTGTTCACTAATCAGGGACAGTCCAACGAAAGCATATCACCTGTAGCTGCGTGGGTGTGTGTGTGTGTGTGTGTGTGTGTGTGTGTGTGTGTGTGTGTGTACATGTGTGCATGTTTGTGTGTCTGTCTGTCTGTGTGTGCGTGTGTGTTTCAAACATCATTTGACTATGTGCTATTGAAAGCACAGGGCGCCATTAAAACCCAGGACTCTGTTTTGTTGAACACAAAACTGCTAAAACAGTCAAACGTAACGATACATATTCATAAAAAAGCCCAGTTTACTATTACTACACGTTGTCCAATTACTATTGTATTTGTTATTGTACCAAATTAACAAATATGAAACTGTACTATTATTTCGGAAACCAATTCGGACATTTCACATACCTTTTTAAGACAATTCATGATAATCAACCAACATTAAACCACTTTTAAATTGAAGTGAATTCTAGAGTAGAAAGTGTGTTTATTAGCTGTACCTCTGTGCATGACTCTTCGGGAGTGCATGTGCTCGAGCGCACTGCAAAGCTGGACAAAGTACTTCCACACTGTTCTTTCAGGAATAAGCCTCCTCTGCTTCTTAAAGTGCTGTAAGAGAAATGGACACACACATAAAACAAAATAATTATGCCTGAGAAGGTTTTTTTTAGAAGAATAAATTCACTTAAAGGCCTACTGAAATGAGATTTTCTTATTTAAACGGGGATAGCAGGTCCATTTTATGTGTCATACTTGATAATTTCGCGATATTGCCATATTTTTGCTGAAAAGATTTAGTAGTGAACATGGACGATAAAGTTAGCAACTTTTGGTCGCTAATAAAAAAGCCTTGCCTGTACCGGAAGTAGCAGACGATGTGCGTGTGACGTCACTGGTTGTAGAGCTCCTCACATCCTCACATTGTTTACAATCATAGCCACCAGCAGCTAGAGCAATTCGGACCGAGAAAGCGACAATTTCCCCATTAATTTGAGCGAGGATGAAAGATTCGTGGATGAGGATAGTGAGAGTGAAGGACTAGAAAAAAAAAAAAAGTTAAAAAAAAAAAAAAAAAGGCGAGGGCAGTGGGAGCGATTCAGATGTTATTAGACACATTTACTAGGATAATTCTGGAAAATCCCTTATCTGCTTATTGTGTTACTAGTGTTTTAGTGAGATTATATGGTACCTGAAAGTCGGAGGGGTGTGGCCACGAGTCTGGTGACCGCCAGTGTCTCTGAGGGAAGCCACGCAGCTGCAGGAGCACGCAAGCTCCGCTTATGTCTACAGTAAGAGCCGACTTATTACCACAATTTCCTCACCGAATCCTGCCGCTTGACATGTGGTCGGGAACCATGTTCGCTTGACCGCTCTGTTCCATAGTTAAGTTTCACCTTCAGGAATTTTAAACAAGGAAACACCGGCTGTGTTTGTGTTGCTAAAGGCAGCCGCAATACACCGCTTCCCACCTCCATCTTTCTACTTTGACTTGTCCATTATTAATTGAACAAACTGCAAAAGAATCAGCAACACAGATGTCCAGAATACTGTGTAATTATGCGATTAAAGCAGACTACTTATAGATTGGATCGGGCTGGAAAAAAATGTCCGCTACAACCGGTGAAGTCAAACGCACGCGTCATCATACACGTCATACCACCGCGTTTTCAACAGGATAAATCGCACGAAATTTAAAATTGCAATTTAGTAAACTAAAAAGGCCGTATTGGGATGTGCTGCAATGTTAAGATTTCGTCGTTGATATATAAACTATTAGACTGCGTGGTCGGTAGTAGTGGGTTTCAGTAGGACTTTAATGATGTTTAAAGATGGTTTCAAAGTGTTGAAATCTGTATATCCTCCTGAGAACCAGTATAATCTGCAGTGGATACTTGGTTTTGGTGTATTTCTTGTGTTAGAGTTACAAATATCGGAACAAAATATTTCTGTTGTGCAAATCGTACATGTCCACTGCAAAGGACGCTGGTTCTCAGGAAGGCGATACAGGACGCATTCCCATTCTCAGTCCCCCACTCTGCAGCTCCATGTTTAATGGAACCCAGACAGATTTCCTCTCGTTCAGTACCTTGTCTAACAAAGCCTCGTCTCATTTTCTCTATGGCCTTCAATAGAAAGCACATGCACTCCCAGAAACAAAGACAGGAAGTGTGTGGTACCTTCCAAGACTTCCCCATCTGGCACACAGCTCCTTTGTTAAGTATTGCTTTCAGTGGCACACTGATCCATGTTTTGTTTTTAGGAGGGTTTATTTTAGATCCAATCCAGCTCACCAAACATGCGATCTCATATTGAAAAGCAAAATCAAATAATCAAACCCTGAATTGCATTACCACGCGCTGACAACAAAGTGAACTACAAAATAAGAGAAGTCCTGCTCAAAGAGTGACTACCTTTATTCAGTTCCAATGCACATCATTTTTATAAAGTAAAACGTTATTTTAAGTTGTAAAAAGGGACAAGCGGTAGAAAATGGATGAATGAATGGAGTTACCCAGTAATTAATTTCTCTTTTTGGTACCATACTGATACTCACTGAGGAGCAGGACGATAACCGTTGGCTGTCCTAAGTGCTTTGGGGACAAAGTGACGTAAGGGGTAACTGCACTTAACTGTACTTTTTTGAAAATGTTGTCTATCATTCACAATCATTATGAAAGACATGACGACGGATGGAGTTTTTTTTAATGCATTCTGAATATGAAATAAAGGTAAATAAAAGTCTGCTTACAGCAGAGCCAATGGGTGCTACACTATTTCGCCCATGAAATCCAATAAATAATCATTCAAAAAGCGCCAACAATACTCCAGTTACATTTTGAGACTTCAATATTAACAAAGTATTAGTAATATTGTTATTATAAGCGCTATTACAGACAAACATCTTTACATCACCGAGTGGTCTGCTGTTTCCTAGCTTCCTTGCTCCCTGTAAGTTGTTTCTGGGTCATAAATCATGCATCTCACCTGCACAGAAGAAGTTTGAGTAGGTATTCTGACAAGCTTTGACAGCCATTTAGGACCTGAAACTGGCGAGGACGGCACTAAAACACGCTTGGTCCGTCCGCCCCTACCCTTTTTTCCGTGAGGATTATGAGTCATTTGTCACCTCAATGGGAATACATGAACATCCTCGCAGTCAGCATCCTGATTTATGCAGACCTTGTACAGTAAGGGATGTTTGTTGGCTCTCCAAGACTGCAGTGAGTAATAATCAGTGATGAAGAAAAAAAAAAAACAGCTTGATAAGATTTTGAAATTAATGTGGCGCGTTCGCTTAAAATTATAAATGATACATAAATATTAAACGTTACTATAAATGGGCCTAAGAGTACATTACATGTATACTTACATCATGTATATAAAACCTACATGGAGGTGTTTGGATGTTTTTTAAGGGCTTTATAGGCTCCTTTGTAAGGGAACCTTTGATTGCATTTATTTAATATTTAATTAAAAAAAACAAAAAACATCCTTCGTCTTTCATAATGGGAAAAGGCAAAATAGAAATAAAAGTGCAGTTCGTTTTTAACAGTAGCAGGAGATTTTTCTTATTTTTAGGTTCTTTCACAGAAAGATGTGACATACTACACAATACTTGTCAGACAGCAACAACTGTTTTCAAAACAACAGAAAAGGAAAAGTGAGTCACAGGTGTTAAACTTCACACCACTGTTCTAGCTTTTGAAAGAAAATGTGCATATCTTGTTTCAATGTTGTTAACAGAACAGAAACAGAGACATTAGCTAAATTAAATTTTTCAGGAGGCAGTGGCTTTTGGTGTTTGACTTTGGGATAATTTTGAGTTGTTCTGTTTGATTGATGGTATGAATTGTGCCGATAACACTCAATAATTTGTCTAGAGCCATTGCATTACAGTGTTTCCAAGACCCTGCTACGATTGCCCTGCACTACCTCTTCCAATCGTGCCTAAAAGGCGTAAATCAGCGCTCGCACATGTACCTACAGGGATCTTTATTATTCTAAACCAATTTTTCTTCGCTGTTAGTACCTGTCTTTGTGTATTTTGGGATCCCCATAATGCCTGAAAATGTGAAATCAAACCATGGAGACATTGCTAAGATAAGATATTAATAATTGTGCCTCCTTCCAAATGAGCTGTTTGGATTATGAGAATTTATTGACGTATTTTCCCTCAATTACGTCAGCCGATATCTCCATGAATGGTAGTGGTTCACCCAAAGAGCTTTCCACGGGCCTGCCATTCAGTTGTAGTCAAATGTTGCAAGCAATAAGTTCCTTATTTTTCTCTATCTTCTTGTTGTGGGGACACTGGCTCGTACATGCACATGCATGATAAAATCCTCGGCTGTTGCCATTTGTAATAAAAAGTAGTGTATATATATCTGTCAGTAGACCTAATATGGAATTTAAGGGGGAAAAAATCATAATATGATCCCTTTAGTGGTCCTGGTGTGAGTGCTCAATAAATCGCACAATTTGCCTCCTAAGTATCAAAGTGGTATTACATTATCAAAATGTATCCACTCTTTTAAGGCACTTGACTTATTTTCTTGCATGTCAAACAAACTGTATTTAGATATATGCAATACTGAACAAGCACACTACATACTTCAAATACCAATAAATAAAATATGTTAGTGTGGGCTACTAGTCGATAGGCAAACCATAAAATAAAAAAGATTGTGATAGCGTTAGAAGGGAAGAGAGAAGGATAAACCTTGGCCTATATCCAAACAAAGCCTCAGCGAGAAGCCATTCTTCCCTTGCCCTCCTATTTCCATATCAGAAGACTGTTTGATGTCAATGGGGGTGCACAAAGATGCCCACCACCACACTCTTCATGTTTTTAACTGCAAACACTGCACATGCAATATTCTGTAAGTGCATGCAAATGCAAGGGCCATTGGATTTCTTTTGAATTCTGAGATGGTCCGATTGGAAGTTGTAGAGAATTAGGGAAGGAAAAAGACGGAAAAGGAGCACAGCCTGGATGCCTAGAAATCAAAAAGAATATAAAATAGCCAATATGTGCATTGAGTGTGATTATGTTTCACATAACACTAAAGCAATGTGTTTACCAGTGTAGGCTTTTAAAACACTATGCTTCTGTTACATGAGGGAAAACAACTGATTTAAATGTGTAGGTCATTGGTAGGAGCACTTGTGTACTGTATATGCATGTGCCCTGTCAGTCGCTACATAGACGATAGTGTGAATGCATCCGTTCTTTCCTCTGAATGCCACGGTGTGTGTTAATAAACAGGATCTGTGAATGATCATACAGTTTCTTGGTTGTGTGGGAAAAGTCTTGAAGAATGCTGAAAGACACCATGTGCGCGTGACTGTGCGATGATGTGTGCACAATCATTCAGCCTGCCATGTTCACTCTGTTGTATATCTAATCCATGCCTCTCCTAATTTGCTGTGTTGAACTGTACGGATGTGAGGTTGCTGAGTGTGACTGTAAACAGCTTGTCTCGCTGTGCTGATACAACGAAGCATCATTTATGCATGGGAGAAGACTGGGCTTTATACATGCACACTATTAATTTTGCCATACTAGCAGCAATAAAAAAATTAAGGGTTTGGCTCAACTT